>NW_019520211.1:64095-78714 GCF_002814215.2 Seriola lalandi dorsalis
ATTAATAATAATTATATATTCACAGTATATTATTTGTGTGTGTGTGTGTGTGTGTGTGTGTGTGTGTGTGTGTCTTGGATTAATATATAAACATAATATAATAAGAAAGTATAATAAACAAAAGTATGACTTTTAGCTGTACAACAGTAACAGTCCATGCCTTATCCTTGATCCTTCTCCGGTTTTAGGAGCATTACGCTGATGTATGTATTTTCACTTTCAAATACACTTGGTTAATATATGCCTTTATCCACTCTTAATAAATAAATAAATACTCACATTTTCTTGTCATGAATATAATCACATTTAAACATATTAAATAACTGAATTGTTATATATTGGTGAAATCACAATTTTTTTTTTTCATGGCATCTTGATAACAGTGACCACATATAAAACTAACCAGGGTTGACTGCAGAGCTCTGTCAATGATATTGAGCTTGGCCTCTGTCTTGTAGTTGAGAGCTTTCACAAGGTTTTCCTGGGCCTTTTCCCACTTGCCCAGCTGAGCCTCAGCCAGGGCCATGTTGTGGAGAACCTGTGGCAGGAAACGTTGATAATGCATTAGGAACTTGTCACTATTTTGATCCCTCAAGCCTTTGGAGACCACAGAATCAAACATAACATCTAAACCTCTGTTATTAGGATTCATGATTCCATTCATTCATTTTTTTTAAATATTGGAAATTAGTGAATATGTTGTACTTTGCAACATAGCCAAATAAAAACAGACAAACTGTTGAATCATTAGTCATTAATGCAGATTAAACAAAGAGTGTTCAGAATTAACATCTTTGAACTGTTTGACAGTAATGCACAGAATACAGAAGAATAGTCTTAAGTAGAGAGACTAGGGATGGCAGCAAGGGACGGTTGGAATTATTTTGTTAGCCTCTGTAAGCAACGGTCTTATAATATAAATAATATAATTACCTGTCTGTTTTATCATAAGCAATAAAATAAATAAATTGTGCCTATTTTGACTCAAGGTATGCCTATGTTCTATGCAAAACAAAACTCAATAACTGTTCTTTGATAAATATTATCAAATAAAGTAAGTAATACTATAATGTTATTGTAGAACAAAGCATAGTTCAGAATACTGTACTTTTTGAGACCAAAAGCAAAGGTTGATTAGTGAAATTGAATGCATTTTTAACATGTTGCAAACATCCCCAGGTTTGGGGTCAGTTGTAACATTTAAATTCTTCCATTCAAATAAACACTGTGAATGATATGTCATATGTAATCATCTTTAAATGGTATGGGTAATTAGCAGACAGATGTACATTTAATATGTAAGTTGTGAATTTGGTTGGTTTAGTCCAAATACTTTCAGAGTAACAGAGAAATGCAAAAAGGGTTGCAACTGTCCCCAGTCTCCCCTAATTTATTAATTTTTAAATTACATATATAACAAGAACATATAAAAATGATTGGGCACTTTTAAATACTTACATCACATGCATATAATTTGCATCTGAGGCCAAGTGCTTTGTAATCTATCAGCTGGTTGCCTCTTAGTGCTTTGAAGGCCTGCTGGAAATCACCTAAACTCTCCTCATACCTTTGGACAGGCATAATCCAGTTATTTACTTTTGCATATAATGAACCACAAAAAAATACAAACACAAAAATAAAGAAAAGTTTAAAAAAAATGTATGATTAGGGATAAAACTTAGTGATAACAAAAGCAAATTGTGTCTATTACAAAGTAGAAATCACTGTTCAATATAAAAATGAATGTGGACATGATGAATGGTGCTTCTTGCCTCTTTTTTCTGTAAAAGGTGATTCCTCTTTGAAAGAAAGCAACAGCCAAATGCTCATCCTTGCGTATGCTGCAATCAAACGCCTGAGGAAACCAAGAGAACACTGTGACTTCCTCATGAAGAAAAGAGAAACTGTAAACTCTACTTCTTCTTTCTCAATGACTTGCACTTAGAGACACTAAAATAGCTCAGCATTTCAGTCTTATCAGTGACACACAAACAAGATTTTACTTTTTGATAAGCAATATTACATCATATATATTGAAGGTAATTGTGTGTAATATTTTAGTCTGCATTTTTTCATGTACCTTTTCTGCAGCATCCAGCTCTTGGTTAAGAAGATGGAGACAGCCTATGTCAAAACAAATTTTGGAGTTTGGTTCCTGGATTGACAGGAAAATCCTGAGTGCTTCTTGAAAATCCTGTCTCTCAGCATAGGTGACAGCCTCATCCCACTGGCGCAGAGTGTCCACAAAAGACATAGCTGCTGGTTAGGAGTACAACAGTCAACTACAGACCAGGTTAAGGAAGCTCCTCTGATTTGTACCAGCGAGATCAGGAAGTGTGATGACTGTCATTGTTGCTAAATTTACATCTCCACCACACCACCAAGATTCAAGGCCCAATGATTGTTCTTTTTCTCCCCATGTGATTTTTGGGCAGCTGTGTAGCAATTCAGTGTGTGTGTGTGTGTGTGTGTGTGTGTGTGTGTGTGTGTGTGTGTGTGTGTGTGTGTGTGTGGATGCGTGGGTTTGTGTGTTTAAATAGAAATGACTAATAAATATATAATTTTCTCTTCTATAACAGTTTATAAATGAGAGATAGATCAGCAGCAGGTGGTGTTTTATTTTGGAAGGGGCTATCTTTATTCTGCCCTCTTGTCTTTTAGTTTTCAGGATCAGTGCCAAACTTTACAACACAAAATTTCCAGCAGATACTGGCACTGATCTCCCATTAGCAAATACCATACACTCACCAAGAACTATAACATGTTAACCCTAACATCTCTTGTGTATCCATAAATAAATTAAACTCTTATTTTAAAAGAACAAATTACGTGTTTCCGTTGTTCATTTGGCTAACTTGCCTTGATGCAATCGTCGCTAGCTAAACAAACATGGCTCTGCTGCATTATCAGACTACAGATCTTAATGATCGTAGGCAGGTGAAAAGGGGAATATGCGACAGTCAATAAGAAACGTGCCAAACGTGAAGCTGTAGATGGAGAGTTGATATGTTGTGAAGCTGGTTAGCTTAGTGTAGCGTTTTGTGACCGTGTTTACACACAGCTAAGTTAGCTCTCCCTTTTGGCTAATGTAAGCTAGCAAAATGGACCTTGGAACAATGTTGTACAACAATTTAAAAGATGTTACATGGAGCACGACGTCCTTGCCATTAGATCAACTGGTCAGTGCTTATAGGCTGCCTCAAATTGCCAAGCTGGACAACGGTTAGTAACTTTTTGACACTGCCAAGTTTTCAACCTACAGCACAGCGGTAGCTAGCAGCTAGTTAGCAGTCAGACAAACTCGGTTGAATTTTCTCAGCGTGTCTGAACTGTTTCCCAACAAAATCGTCATGTTTACGTGGGAAAAAAAGCTGGTGTCAGTGTTATTTTCTGTATGTCATGTAACTCTCCGCTGTCACGTTGTAGCTGTGTAATTAAAACCGGTACGTTGATTTAAGAACAACTATTGTCATGGTAGCAAGGTACGAAATGTTAGGGACAACATATAAAGCCATCAAATGACTTTTGAATTTGTTGTAAACAAATACTTTGGTTTGAGTGGAGCATCCTGTGAGGCTCAAAAGTGACACAAACAAGGAAAC
Source organism: Seriola lalandi dorsalis (assembly GCF_002814215.2). Classification (NCBI taxonomy): domain Eukaryota; kingdom Metazoa; phylum Chordata; class Actinopteri; order Carangiformes; family Carangidae; genus Seriola; species Seriola lalandi. The sequence continues at coordinate 67,698 of NW_019520211.1, forward strand.
AGTCACTATGGTTTTCCTGACTGATGATGTTTAATTGTTTGGGCTAATCACCATGGTCATCAGGGTTCATTTCAGTGCCGCTGTTACCCACTCCAAGCATAACACAGTCTGCCTGAGATACCATACTTGTTGTTAATATCAATCACGATCAACATTAGTTTGCTTTTTCAAGTGTTATGTTGATGATATTTCACATAACTTGACAGTTATTAATGTTTCATGTCTTCAAGACTTAAAATGTGCCAAAATGGCAACATATATCAAGAAGTTATTCTGAAGGTTTGGTAAATTTACTTTGCATTTGATATTCTGATATCTACTGTACTATCGAGCGGTGGTACAATATTTCCTTAGTTGTAAGATATAATCTGCTATCAGTGCTTGGCTTTGTGAATGGTTTAATTGTTTTTGTTTCTGCAGGTCAGTTGGTTGAAGGGCTTAGAGACAATGACTACCTCTTGATTCATTCCTGCCGTCAGTGGACGACTATTACTGCTCACAGTCTGGAGGAGGGACACTACGTCATTGGGCCCAAAATAGAGATCCCAGTACACTACGAAGGTGAGCTACTTCTACATACATGCTTCTAAAGTTTGCCTGATATTGTCCTTGATAAGGTATCGCTGTTTATATTCAAAATGCGAAAAGGTTAATGAGGTTAATGCACAGCAAATCCCCAAACTCTCAAATCCTGACAATGCAATGGAGGATGTGGGTTGCTGAAATTTGGCACTACAGACCATTTAATGATGGTTCAATGCTTGCTTGACCTTGTCGTTGGTATGCACTTTCCTTCTTAAGGTCAGTTTAAGCTACTGGAGCAGGACAGAGATGTCAAGGAGCCTGTGCAGTACTTCAACAGTGTGGAGGAGGTTGCCAAAGCATTCCCTGAAAGAGTATATGTCATGGAGGAAATCACATTCAATGTTAAGGTATATTTTATCTATTAAAGGGTTCATTATGATTGCTTTCTGACTGTTTATAGCATATCATAGCTATGCCATATAACATATTATTAACACTTCTACTACTCTGACATCAGGGGTATTCCATAAGTAAGATTTCCAGTTAAGATCAGAAATCTTCCTGTTAAGACTTGTAAGAAGAGTTTTTTTGAGTAGGCTGGTTTAAACCTATGTTGTGGTGCTCAGTTTTGTGAGCTCCACAAAGCAAGTTCAAACCAGCCTACTTACTGCTACTTAAGCCAGGACACCATTAAAATATATCCTTCCATGCTGTCTTTGTTGGTCAGTTTTTCGTTTGAACCTCTTTTCACACTGTTGATGTACCAGCCTCATGGTTTGTCCTTTTCCATGTCCTCTTTGCACAGATGGCTTCAGGGGAATGCAATGAAGACACAGAAGTTTACAACATTACACTAAGCACCGGCGATGAACTGACATTAATGGGCCAGGCCGAGATCCTCTATGCCAAGACCTCCAAAGAGAAATCAAGATTCAACACAATATTTAAGAAGATCGGGAAGCTGAACTCCATCAGTAAGATTGGTCGAGGCAAGATGCCTTGCTTGATCTGCATGAACCATCGTACCAACGAGAGCATCAGCCTGCCTTTCCAGTGTAAAGGCAGGTTCAGCACGTGTAGTCCTCTGGAGCTTCAGATGCAGGACGGCGAGCACACCATCAGGAACATTGTGGAGAAAACCCGCCTCCCAGTCAATGTCACAGTACCCAGCAGTCCACCCCGCAACCAGTATGACCTCCACCTCATCCGTGAGGGTCATCGCTATAAGTTGGTCAACATTCAGACAAAGACAGTGGTTGTGTGCTGCATTCTACGAAGTAACAAAATTATCCCCATCCATTTTCCCTTTCACATGGCCATGCCTAGATTTATTATTCCAGAGGAACTGCTGCAAGGGGAGCTGTGGCTAGACACTATGGTACATCGGTGGTTCACCTTCTGCCAAGAGCAGTTTGACATAGACGACTATTCTCGTGCCGTACGTGATGTGCGGACAGACTGGAACGATGATGGAAAGAGCCCTAAGAGAAGTAGCGGGAATGGTAGTTGCAGTGGAAGCAGCGGAGGCAGCAGCAGCTCCAACGGGTGTTCAAGCCACATGCAGATTCCCAGCTCTTTAACCTACGCCCGCGATGAACTCACCCAGTCCTTCCACCGACTCTCTGTGTGTGTGTACGGCAGCAACCTGCATGGTAACAGTGAGGTCAACTTGCAGGGATGTATGACACTATGTGGAGATTGGGCTCTTCTGCCATCTGATAGCATTGCTTCAGACTCAGGAGAAAATGAACACTTTTTCCCTGAGCTGCTGGACAGTACAAGCCAACAAACATCCCTCAACAAGTCGGATGTTCCCTATGAGGAGCTGTGGTTGGATCACTTGAGAGGCCAGATTTCAAAACCTTCTTTAAGTGAGGTCATTCGAGGCATCAACAATGGCTGTGGCACAACAGCAGCCCTATCATACCCAGTCACTTGTCCTCTTGGGGCAGTAACCAGTTCGGATGCCTCTCTTACGCCACCACCGGTCCCACCCAAGTCTGAAGCTGTGAGTATTACCCATTATTCTTAAAGTTGTAATCCTTAAGGTTTCAGTCGTGGTTGATTTGGCACCTATGGTTACTGTGCTTACACCAAACACTCCTTAAGCAGCTACAGCTTCTCTGACAACTACTATCTCAGAAATACAACAGCAACAACTGATGTATCAGTTTACAGTGCAAATAAACAAACTCTCATAACAACGAGAGTTTAAAGTCAGTCAATAATAATTGCAGTTGGATCTGATTTCCTATTACATATAGTGTATGTAGTTTTCCACACAACAGCAGGCCACAGTAGAGCTGGTTACCTGCTGTAGAGTTGGAGATGTGGAGCCTGCACTGCTCACTGCAGCTGCTCCCTCTTGTTCCATTACTCACCTGACAAAAGATGAAGAAAATATCTATAGTGTTGTTCGATGAATGCTCAGTGGGTTGTAGCCATGGTGAAAAATATGTTGCGTTTTCTGTAGCTGTGTCACAATAAAAGTAACCCCATGTTTCACCAGTTGAACACTTTTAATGTGAAGCAACAGCAGTAGGTTGATCTGACTTAACGAAATACAGCTCTAACATGCTGTAAAGAGAGTTACAAGTTAACAGTGAGGCTGTCATGAATGAGGTACAATTGCACTGGATGTCATGCATTTATTGTTTTCATGTGAATCCCTCATGCTTAGATAGGCAGTCTGAATCCTGTGCAAAAATGGCAGACACTGCGTTTACCAATAAAACTATTATATAGTGAATGTTACATGTAACATGTTAGTTTTGCTGTCAGTTTTAAAATTAGGTCATTTCCTTTCTAGGTGAAGGAAGAATGTCGTCTTTTGAACGCCCCACCAATCCCTCCTCGAAGTTTGAAACAGATGCCATCGGTGCCCATCCTGTCAAAGCCACGTCAGCAAGAGACTCGGTCTCCAAGTCCAACCCTCTCCTATTATTCTTCTGGTCTCCACAACATGTAAGAACAGGAAGCATTTCATAGCACACCTGTGACAACAATTATACCTAATTACAATAACAAAGGGGAAATCAGGACACGAAAGTGATGCTGCATATACTCACAGTATTATTCTAATGTCAAAGGCTGATTTACAGTATGTTGATATGACTTAGTCCTTGGTAACCATTTTCTCCATCTATTTTTTCTTACTCCTCTCAACCGCCCTCTAAAATCCACCTAGAAATTTCTTATGTAAAGTTCGTGGTGTCCCTTAAATATTTAATCTGTACAGTCTTTCATGATAGATTTGAGTGCAGATAAAAAGTAATAGCATCTGCACATTGAAGTTTCTCCTTTGCCCTTAATCTTTTATTCACCTTCATTCTTCAAAAGCTGTAAAGTAAGTCATGTGTTACTTCATTATTAAATATTTAAATCATATTATGAGGCCTGCAGGAAGTTTGCTTCTCTACCACTAAACAATATTATGTTTTTCCAACAGTAGTGGAGCGTGTGAAAAAGAAGCACCCGACCCACAAGAGCCAAGCCGTGTGTGCTACCCCTGTACCTGGGGTAAATCCAACAGCACTGAGCCAAGTGCTTCTCTGCCCAGTGGTAGCCTGCCATCAGATGGGATGTCCTCGAGGTTGTCTTGGCCAAATAACTTCAGTGGAGGAGAATCACACTGCATGGAGGAATTTCTACCAGCCAGCTGTCGGAGTTACTACAGTTACCCAAGAAAGAGATCCCCGAGCACCCCGAAAACCTGCACATCAAGCCTTGTTGACTTTGATGGTCGAGAGCATGCACAGAGCAGTAATGACTTCAGGTTGCAGAATGCTTCTCTGAATCAGTTCTGCACAAAATCTTCAAGCTACAATTCAGAGATGTACAGAGACAAGCCAATAGAAGAATCTAACACTAAGCAGAGCCTCTCTTGCCCCATCTTACCCCCGAGAACGCCAAAATCTAATGCCATAAAAAAGTGCACAGACTTACTCTGTGACAGTGAGCAGGAGACTCCAAATTGTTCACTTACTCAGCCTGAGCAGAGCACCAAAGAGATTTATTCCATCTCTGACTCATTAACTCTTAACTGTCCATCCTTCTCTCCGACTGCACAGTGGCAGCCCCCATCCAGCCTGGCTGGCCTTTCAATTGAAGAGGTGTCCAAATCTCTAAAATTTATTGGCCTGCCAGATGACATTGTTTCTCTCTTTGTCTCTGAGAAGATTGATGGGAATTTACTGTTGCAGCTCACTGAGGAGATTTTGTCTGAAGACTTCAAGCTAAGCAAACTGCAGGTGAAGAAACTCATGCAGTTCATAAATGGGTGGAGACCCAAGATATAACTAACAGTATATGACACTAAAGCCTGCTGTAAAGCAGAGAGAGTCATGCCTTCAGTATATATGCTATGCACACCAAGCCACAGAGTTTCTTTTGTATAACATGAATTTATTTCCTTGTTACTATATTGTGCGGAAGATAGTTGGTTAATACGTCCCAGCCCACTTAAAGTCTGTGACTGCTATGTACTAACTGAATGGAATCATTTGGCACTTTCATGAAGATATTTTCATGTCAACTACTTAGGACTTTTTTCACCCACAGCCTACTGGTGTTCATGTCATTACACAGACCAACAAATTTAAAGAAAAACACTGATGAGACAAGGACAGGATCTCCTTGATGAGGACATTGTGTGATTCTGGTCCTATTTTAAGGATTTTTAAAAGAGCGCAACCAGAGAATGGGCTGTAGTATAGATTGTTTATGTAACACATGAAAAACAATGTAAAAAAAAACAACAGTGATTTTACAAGTGGACAAACAGTTGGAAATTTGGCTTTGGTAACATCCCCCCAAAATTATCATATTATAATTTTCAAAAAATTTAATAATAACAAGCTTATATCTCAAACTTGCATTTATATAGTTATGCAGTTAGTGACATTTGCTGTATGCAGTGTTTTAATTCATTTTGTATGGGATTCATTCCTGCATGGTTTTCACAAGGTCAGGGGACGTGTTAGAGAAGGTTACTACAAGTGCATTTCTAAACGTCACAAAACAGTTGATTTAATTCCCAACTGTCAAATGAAGTCAAGTCCACCAACTGCTAACAAGTATTACGATGTACTTGTGTTCTTTAAAAAAACCTTCCCCTTTCAGCTCTTCTTAAGCACAAAGCTTCATCTACATCAGTGAACGTTTGTTTTACTTTTCCAAATGATGAAAAAAAGTCAGTGATGGAAACCATATTGTGTAGCCTGCAGTATCATACTGATGTACAGTTCCTTAGAAAATTAATTTGAGAAATGAAACGGGGGGGGGGCTGTGGGGCTGTGGGGCTTTGGCATTTTTAAATAAGAATTTGGTTTCCTGCTCTAAATAGATTGTGTCAGGTAAAAAGAAAAACATTTAATTTTTGAAGACAGGTTCTAAAAACAAAATCAGCTTTTAATGTTTACGGAGAAGTAGCTGACATCTATGTGATATGACTTAAAAGAGTTGGTTTACCCTCTGGTTTTAGAAGATAAACGGTTGCATGCATTTAAACCAACGTGGGCTTTGTTAGTGATAAGAAATTGCATCTGCATTCTTGGTGTGATTGTACACTACAGAACTATGCTAATTAAGAGTGAGCCAACTCAAATGATTGTCATGGTCTCTCAAGAGGTGCATTCTTATGCAAGGTCTTATTTCTATTTGATGCCTTTTTTTAATATTAAGTTAAATTTCAACTATATTGCTACTTGCTTTAATCTAGAAATTCTCTAACTTGAGGTTATTTATAACTGCAAATGAATGAATGATGCCTAACAAAATGATGTCTTTACTCGAAGACTAACATGGAAATAACCAACAGAGGGAATGACAAATTACATTCTACATCGAATACAAATTATGCATCAAGCACTTTGGTAGATTTCAGTCTTATGAATTACAGTTGTTAAATATAAACATATAAAAGAAGAGAGTCTATGTAGAGAGAGTGAATGCACTACATGTTTTTTCAAAACTAAAAAGGTACGTCTTGTCTCCTCTGTTCTCATTGTATTACAAGTGTCCTCTAATGCAAGAAACACATAAAAGAGCTTTTCTGCGCCTTAACCCAGAGACCTTAAAATATGTGATGTTTCAGTTTGGCTTAACATTTTCATTTTGCAGTCTCTTGTCATGAGAATATTCTCTAACATCTCAACGTGAACTGAGGGAATGGTGTTGAGTGTGTATTTCTTCAGACCCTCAGAGGCATGTAAACTAAAGTTGAAAATGATCTGCTATAATGAAATGTTGGTTTATATTTGGTACATTTTTGTTCTATAGCGTTGATTCAGAGTTGATTTATTTATGCAGTTATTTAACATAACGATCAATATGCAAAACAGTTAGCTCCTTGACAATTCTTATGGATGATATATGAAGGTGCCTCAGCAAAAATGGCATCTATACAACCCTGGTAATCTGTTGGCCAACCGCTGTCGTTTTTTCTCCCCTGTCACTGTGCAGTGGGTTGTTACATATTTTACTTGATATTTTCATTTTGTATGTAAATGCAAATATAATGTAATTTTTTTTTAAAGGAAGTGATTACTAATGTTGAAATTATTTTTATTGAGAAAAAGCTTATGTTCAAATTTCCGTTCTTTTTTTATCCTGCAAAACTTGGGTTCTACTTTTGTTTATAAATCCATGCATTAAAATAACACTTATACTGATAATGTTAATAAGCCATGTGTCCAGGTAATTTTCCAGATTCTCTTACAACTTAGTCCAGTACAGTACCCATATTTATTCACGGGGAATGACATAGTGTCTCTTGATACTATTATTATGTGGCGGTTAATGTCCTATGCAATACCCATGGCACTCGAAAGAGATCATGGGAAGGAACAACAAAGAAATTAAAGGGCATGGAGTATTATGTGTGTTGAAATTACCACAGTGTTAATTTCAGGAGAAAATCATGCTTGCTTAAAGAATTCTTCCAAGTCAGTCATTTTACTTGAATAATTCTGAGATATAAACTGTGAACACACTACAATAACCAGCCCAGTCCCATTAACATACATCACCATCAAGCAGTCAATGCTAAAGAGTATTCCGTGTTGATAATGGCCATCAGCTCTGGACTGATGCTCAGATGAGTTATTGCCATTTTTGTGCAAAAAGGAGGGAAATGACTGTGACACTGGGTTTGATAACATCTGGAATAGTATTTGAAATCTTGAGTTACGAACAGTTATCTTTCAAATTAACTCCTGTTTCCCTATTTTTGATTGTATAATCTATTAAAAATGGATTAACTGATGTCTGTGGTTTGTTCAGTCAAGAAACAGTGCAGCGCTGTTCACATGAGATTGCACCGTTGATCAGTTGCACCATACAGTCATATGAAACCTGAATGATGCAAGGGATTTGCACTTTAGCAAAACATAATGGGTGATGAACATTTGCTGATTAGAATGCTTGTTTAAATCAGTCCTGCATAATATTTATATAATATTATGCACCAACATAATCACAATACACAAAATCAGTCAGCTAATACATGCTAGGAATGTGTAGTGCAGTCTTGGACTTTTTGTACATGAAATCCATAGCAGGTACAGTTGTGTTGTTAGGCTTTAGAGCTGCAACAATTAGTTTATCAATCCATCAGTTAGTTGATCAATAATCTGCAGCTACTTTGATAATTGAATAATTGTTTAAGCCATTTTTCCAAGCAATGATGTCAAATGTTGATTGTTTTCGGGTTTCCGTCCGTCTGTCCCATTCTCGTGGACAGAATATCTCAATAGCACCTCGACGGACCTGCTTCAAATTTGGCACAAACATTCACTCGGACTCAAAGATGAACTGATTTGATTTTGGGGATCAAAGGTCAGATGTCAAGGGCGTGGTGACTCATAACACAGTTTTGGCCTTGTGAATGCAATATCTCTGTAACACTATGAGGGAATTTCTTAAAATTTGGCAAAAATGTTCACCTGGACTAAAGGGTGAAGTGATTACATTTTGGTGGTCAAAGGTCAAGGTCACGGTGACCTCAAAAAATGCAGTTTTGGCCTTGTGAATGCAAGGAATCCCTTCACATTTAGCACAAATGTTCACCTGGACTCAATGACGAACTGATTCGACTTTGGTGGTCAAAGATCAAGTTGAAATTTAATCTTTGAAATCTCTTTATGGGCTTGTTGATTTGATGCAGTTGCATTCATAGTGACCCTGAAGATATTACAGAATCAAATTGTGCAAAGTGTTCAGCAGAGCTTTGCTGAGTTGTAGCAACAGATTGCAGATCCGTTGTGAAGCATTTCAGGAACCAGTAAGTGCTTTGTCACTTCTGCTTTTGTGTGGACTTGCAGCCACTGCTTCCTGCCTTACATAAAGCTGGTTAGCATCTCACAGTTCAAAGGCAACACCGGTTCTGCTTTTTTTCCCCAGGTGGTTTACACTGGAAAACTAAAGTATGAGAAGAAAAAAGACACAGAATTTGTTTTGATATTTTCAATACAAAATTGTTTCACAACTAAATCCGAGATGAAGATTTTTTAATAGTGTAAACAAACTCGCCCACAGATCTTTCTCACAGCGGACATTTTAACTTGTAAAACTACTTAATAATGTGAATAATGGCAGCATCCCATTAGGTGTACCAGTTACATGGCCTTGTTTGTGTTGGCTGTTTGGCAAAGCTTCCTGGTACAGCTAAATGGAACACAGCCATTAAATATGTCATTAACTCTGTTTCAGCTGCAAGCCAAAATATATGATGAGAACCGTCTCTTTTTTGTGTAACTTGAGATTAAATTCACTGTATAGATTAAGAAAAAGCTTTCACATTTATTTTAGCTATTCTGCGAACACACACACACACACACACACACACACACAGAGAGAGAGAGAGAAGGACTCTATTGCATAAGATTGAGAGACACACTTGTCTCAATGACTTATAAAATGAACAGCATGTCACTGTGTGGAGAGCATTTGCATTCAGGTGGCTCTAACTTTAAGTGTAATGTCACAGACCTCATGCACTTCTGCACAGGTACAAGAAAGCTTCCCATTTCACAGTCAGTTTTTACAACAATGGAAAACAAATGCTTATTAACAATCCCTTAAAATAATATTAAGATCTATTAACTAAAAATCCCTATTGAACAAATGTTGGATAAGAAGAAAATCCCAGGTGATGGTTTTCACTGATATTGAAAATGTTCTTGCTTAAACAGCCTAGAAAACATCTGCACCAAAGTCAATTTAAAATTAAAGTAATACCCATGGATGGGTTGGTTTTTGATTATACAAATACCATACCACACAGTTTCCACTCAACACATGACCCAGTTTACACATTGTGTACAGACAAGTCCAAGCCCAAATTTTTTCAACATACGCCAAAACCTGAATCTATCATATTTAGCTGCTAAACTGCTAAACCATAAGACACCCTTGATGACTGACAGGTGGCGTTGCTACATAATCATTTCTCATTTATCCTTACAGGTGCTTAGTATATCAGATTTTAATACAGTCATTATTTTTTGCCATTACAACCAAACAGTTCATTCTTTTTTTCTGCTGTACAAGGTAAAGCCCCCCCTCTCCAGCTCTGCCAGGCTAAAACTGGACAAAAACTGTCTGACCATCAAGTAGGTGGTCCTGCTCAGTTTTTTAAAAGCTGAGCAATGTTGAACCCACAGATCGGAAACTTATGTGAATACAATTTATGTTTATATGTTTTGTGTGTGTGTGTGTGTGTGTGTGTGTGTGTGTGTGTGTGTGTTAGTCATGTCGCTCGGCCTGCTGTTCCTGCTGTTGTCCTCCTGCCTCCCGGTCTTCTGCACTCCACCAGGCTCTTCTCTCGACGAGGGGCAAATGGACCACAACTCGCATGACAAGCAACACAAGAACATGTTTCAAAAGCTTGGCAGTTGGTTAAAGAAAAATTTCAAGGGTATTGGAGAGGTACTTATTGCTAGTTTAGAGCTGGGGCCAGTAGCTGGGCCACCCATTGCTGGAGCGATGAAAACCCTGCTGCTGCTACCACCACGAGAAGACAAACTGGACAATGTCCACTCTGACCTTAAAGCTCTTTGTGTTAAGTATGACACCTTTCATGCAGAAATGCAATGGGATGCCTGGCCAGCTGGTGCCTACCAAGTACCAGTGAACAATATAGAGAAAGCCTGGATTAAATACACTGAGCTTGTGCATGGCGGTAAACAGAAAACTAACAAAAAAGAGGTACTAAAGAATTTTTTCACATTTTACAGACAGTTTACAGGCAGCACTTTGGTCTTGCATCAATATCTGACAGCTAAACCACTTTCTTTAACACAGAACCTTGGTGACCTCCTGGCTGACAGATTAAGATGTCATGAAAAAGATATTAAAGCCCAGTTTTTGTATTTGAATAAACTTATGTGTAAAGGCAAGATGCTCAATGAAAAGTACTATGAATTCAAAGGCACAAACACCAATGCTAGGGTTAATGCTGCCAATAAGATTGCATCCCAGTCTGCCTCAGCTT
>NW_019520211.1:82812-84265 GCF_002814215.2 Seriola lalandi dorsalis
ATATGTACAAATTTTACTATGAGTATTTCACATGTGTTATATACTTACAGTATATCTTCATATATCCAGAAGATGTATATATATGTGATAATAATCTATCCCTTTATAGGTGGCAACATCACTCTTGATATAGGGACACACTACACAGTATGTCATACATTACATTTCTGTATGGGATCGATTGATGTTACATTATTATCATATGGGAATCGTGGTATGAAACGGGAGCTGGGAGCACAGTCTGGAAATGTTAATGCATTGACTTTTGACTAAAGCATTTTTTTAAGTCAACTCTGCCACTTTTATTCTCTTCTTTATTCTTACAGTAGCTTTTTAAATGACAAGTTTATTTTACAGCGTGTGTGTTCCTTCTCTCCCCTTTCATTAATAATTATAAATAGCAGTTTCATAGCTGCTCTTTGTCTAATGTGTTCTAACCCAGACACTTGGTGTTTACACATTTGATTCTACTCTTGTTTCAGTCAGACAGGTATCTGATTTTCCTCTGGGTGTTGATCTAAATGTATTTTAAACAGCTGCTCTGACAGATAACACTGTTTTTTCGCTTGACCGACCTGCGTGGCTGAACCGAAAGCATGACCAAAGTCGATGCCAATCATGCCTCCTGTTTCCATGTTGATCATGAAGTTGGACAGATGTCTGTCTCCAATACCTAGAATCCAGTGGCTCACACACAGCAAAGCATGAGAGCTGGTGAAGTGAGACCGCAAGGAGAGGAAGGCCTCAGGACTGTTGCACATCTTCAGAAAAGCTCTCCTGGAAATTAAAAAAAAAAGAGAAAACATGTTTTACTGTAAGTGTTAACTTTAATGAGGGTTCCTCCACCATTTTACACCATAATTATTAATGGCTTATCGGCTTTGTTTTATTTAAACCAGTCTTAGACACACTATCTGTAAATGTAATACCTACAACAAATTTATAATATATATTAGACATTTTAAGACTTAATTTTCCTTATTTTAATTTCAGACTTTTTAAGACTTTTTAATGACCTGCGGGAACCCTGTTAACGAGCATTTGTTATTATTTTAGTCTTTACTTACTTCAGGAGATCACTGGGCACGTGCTGCATCACTTTCAAAAAGTTGCTGACTGTATCAGCACGTTTTGCTTTCCTGGGAAAGAATAAATACGTTTAAGCTCATGGATGTCTGATATTTTATATTTGATAACGCCATGTTAAAAAAAGATGAATCAGATAAAATTAGTAACTGTTTACACTGTTTTATAAACAAAAATAAACAATGAGGAGACTTACTTGTAAGCCAGACCATACAGTGAGATAGGATTCACTTTTGAATTTGGAGCAAAGGTTGAGAGCCACTTATTGTAGTCTTCAACAGGCCTGAAAAAGAAGATATTACTTATAATATATATATCACGAAATATAAATATCACTAGTTTACTGTGGAGAGCTGATTGTTGTTAA
>NW_019520212.1:0-770 GCF_002814215.2 Seriola lalandi dorsalis
AAAATGCCAAAAAACATCATAGTATAGTATGGCATAAAATGTCATAAAAATGTCATAGTATGGCAAGGAATAAAACAATATAGTACAGTAAGGCATAAGAATGACAAAAAAGTCATAGTACAGTATGGCACAAAAATGTCAAAAAACGTCATAGTATAGTATGGCATAAAATGTCAAAAAAAGGTCATAGTATATCAAGCCATAAAAAGTCATAAAAACGTCATAGTACATTAAGGAATCAAATGAAATTTTATTGGAAGGAATAAAACTGACAAAAAACCGTCCTAGTATAGTATGGCATAAAATATCAAAAAAACATTATAGTATATTAAGGCATAAAAGGTCATAAAATGTCATAGCATGGCAAGGAATAGAACAATATAGTACAGAAAGGCATAAAAATGACAAAAAACGTCATTGTATAGTATGGCATTAAATGTCAAAAAACGTCATAGTATAGTATGGCATAAAATATCAAAAAAACATTATAGTATATTAAGGCATAAAAGGTCACAAAAATGTCATAGCATGGCAAGGTATAAAACAATATAGTACAGTAGGGCATAAGAATGACAAAAAACATCATAGTATAGTATGGCACAAAAATGTCAAAAAACGTCATAGTATAGTATGGCATAAAATGTCAAAAAAAACATCATAGTATATAAAGGCATAAAAGGTCATAAAAACGTCACACTATGGTAAGGCATCAAATGAAATTGTATTGCAAGGTATAAAAATGACAAAAAATAGATCATAGTATAGTATGG
>NW_019520212.1:1052-22423 GCF_002814215.2 Seriola lalandi dorsalis
AGTCATAAAAACGTCATAGTACATTAAGGAATCAAATGAAATTTTATTGGAAGGAATAAAACTGACAAAAAACGTCATAGTATAGTATGGCATAAAATGTCAAAAAAACATCAAAGTATATTAAGGCATAAAAGGTCATAAAAACGTCATAGTATGGTAAAGAATAAAACAATATAGTACAGTAAGGCATAAGAATGACAAAAAACGTCATATTATAGTATGGCACAAAAATGTCAAAAAATGTCATAGTATAGTATGGCACAAAAATGTCAAAAAACGTCATAGTATAGTATGGCATAAAATGTCAAAAAAAGGTCATAGTATATTAAGGCATACAAGGTCATAAAAATGTCATAGTATGGCAAGGAATAAAACAATATAGTACAGTAAGGCATAAGAATGACAAAAAACATCATAGTATAGTATGGCACAAAAATGTCAAAAAACGTCATAGTATAGTATGGCATAAAATGTCAAAAAAACATCAAAGTATATTAAGGCATAAAAGGTCATAAAAACGTCATAGTATGGTAAAGAATAAAACAATATAGTACAGTAAGGCATAAGAATAACAAAAAACTTCTTGGTAGAGTATGGCATAAAAATGACAAAAAACTTCATAGTATAGTATGGCATAAAATGTCAAAAAAACATCATCGTATATTAAGGCATAAAAGGTCATAAAAACATCATAGTATGGTAAGGTATCAAATGAAATTGTATTGCAAGGTATAAAAATGACAAATAATACGTCATAGTATAGTATGGCATTAAAATGACAAAAAAAATGTCATAGTATAGTATGGCATAAAATGTCAAAAAAACATCATAGTATATTAAGGCATAAAAGGTCATAAAAACATCATAGTATGGTAAGGCATCAAATGAAATTGTATTATAAGGCATAAAAATGTAAAAAAAAATTATAGTACAATATTGCATAAAAATATTTTTAAAAAACATCATAGTAGAGTATGGCATGAAACGTCAAAAAAACATCATAGTATATTAAGGCATAAAAGGTCATAAAAATGACATAGTATGGTAAGGCATCAAATGAAATTGTATTGTAAGGCATAAAAATGCAAAAAAAAAATCATAGTACAATATTGCATAAAAATATTTAAAAAAACGTCATAGTATAGTATGGCATAACATGTCAAAAAAAGGTTGTAGTATATTAAGGCATAAAAGGTCATAAAACGTCATAGTATGGTAAAGAATAAAACATCATAGTACAGTTCGGTATAAAAATGTCAAAGAACATCATAGTATAGCATGGCACAAAATTGTCAAAAAACGTCATAGTATAGTATGGCATTAAATGTCAAATAAACATCAAAGTATATTAAGACATAAAAGGTCATAAAAACATCATAGTATGGTAAGGCATCAAATGAAATTGTATTGCAAGGCATAAAATGTCAAAAAAACATCATAGTATAGTATGGCATAAAATGTCAAAAAAAACATCAAAGTATATTAAGGCATAAAACTTCATAAAAACGTCATAGTATGGTAAAGAATAAAACAATATAGTATAGTAAGGCATGAAAATGTCAACAAACATCATAGTATAGTATGGCATAAAATGTCAAAAAAAACATCATAGTATATCAAGGCATAAAAGGTCATTAAAACATCATAGTATGGTAAGGCATTAAATGAAATTGTATTGCAAGGTATAAAAATGACAAATAATACGTCATAGTATAGTAGGGCATAAAAATGACAAAAAAATGTCATAGTATAGTATGGCATGAAATGTAAAAAAAACATCATAGTATATTAAGGCATAAAAGGTCATAAAAACATCATAGTATGATAAGGCATCAAATGAAATTGTATTATAAGGCATAAAAACGTCAAGAATCATCATAATATAGTAAGGCATAACAATGGAAAAAAAATGTCATAGTATAGTAAGGTATATACACATCACAGTATAGTAAGGCATAACAATGGCAAAAAATGTCATAATATAGTAAGGCATATAAACATCATAGTATAGTAAGGCATAACAATGGCAAAAAATGTCATAATATAGTAAGGCATATAAACATCATCAAAAACATCATAGTATAATCAGGCAAACAATGTCAAAAAACATCACGGTATAGTAAGGCTCAAAAACGCCATAGTATATCAAGGCAAAAAATGTCAAAAAACCTCATAGTGTAGTAAGGCATAAAAACATCAAAAAAAGGTCAATGAATAGAAAGGCAATAAGTGTCAAAAAATGTCATAGTATAATAAGGCAATAAATGTCAAAAAAACTCACAGCATAGTAAGGCATAAAATTGTCAAAAAACGTAATTGTATACTATGGCATAAAACAGTACAGTCACAGTATAATAAGGCACAAAAACCTCATAGTATAAGTATAAGTAAGGTATAAAAACAAACAAACTTCATAGTATACTAAGGCATAAAAATGCTTAAAAACGTCATAGTATAGTAAGGCATAAAAATGTCAAAAAAACACCTTAGTATAGTAAGGTATAAAAATGTCAGGAAACGTAGTATAGTAAGGCATAAAAATGGCAAAAAACCTCATAGTATAGTAAGGCATGAAAATGTCATAGTACAGTAAGGCATAAAAAATGTTTTAAAAAACCATCATAGTATAGTAAGGCATATAAACATCATAGTAAAGTAAGGCAAAACGTGTCCAAAACGTCATAGTATAGTATGGCATACAATGTCAAAAAACATCATAGTATAGTAAGGCTCAAAAACGTCATAGCATCTCAAGGCAAAAAATTTTAAAAAACATCAAAGTATCTGTAATATTACATCGTGCAATATTTGATGTCAGAGGTTATTGCTCCTGTAGGATCGATTTAAGTGTTTGTCAGAGTGATGGCTTGTGGAAAGAAACTGTTCTTGTGTCTGGTTGTCCAGGCATACCAGTGTTCTGTATCGACCACGAAAACAGAGAAGTTGGAACAGGTTGTGCCCAGGATGAGATGGATCTGTGATGATGTTTTCTGCCCGTTTCCTCACTCTGGAGGTGTGTAAGTCCAGGAAGGGGGGCAATTTAGCGGAAATGATCATCTCTGTATTGATTGTCCTTTGTAATCCGTTCCTGTCCTGTTTGGTTTCTGAACCAAAACAGACATTGATAGAAGTGCAGAGAGCAGACTCAACTATTGCAGTGTAGCAGTGTATCAGCAGCTCCTAAGGCAAGTTGAAGTTGAACTTCCTGAGCTGGTGCAGGAGGTACATCCTCTGCTGGGCTTTTTTGATGATGGTGTTTATGTTGCTTGTCCACTTCAGATCCTGGGAGATTGTGGATCCCAGAAAACGGAATGTTTCCACAGCAGACACAGTGTTGTTGTGTATGGTGATGCGGGACAGTGATGGGGGCCTCATCCTGAAGTCCACTGTCATCTCCGCAGTCTTGAGCGTGTTTAGCTCCAAGTTGTTCTGACCACAGCAGAGGACCAACCATTTTTTTTTTAAATGTCAAAAAACGTCATAGTATAGTAAGGCATAAAGTTGTTAAAAACACGTTATGGTGTACTATGGCATAAAACGTCATAGTACAGTAAGGAAAAAAAAGTCAAAAAAAAATGTCATAGTATAGTAAGGCATAAAATTGTCAAAAAACGTAATTGTATACTATGGCATAAAACAGTACAGTCACAGTATAATAAGGCACAAAAACCTCATAGTATAAGTATAAGTAAGGTATAAAAACAAACAAACTTCATAGTATACTAAGGCATAAAAATGCTTAAAAACGTCATAGTATAGTAAGGCATAAAAATGTCAAAAAAACACCTTAGTATAGTAAGGTATAAAAATGTCAACAAACGTAATAGTATAGTAAGGCATAGAAATAGCAAAAAAACGTCATAGCATAATAGTAAGGCATAAAAATTCCAACAAATAAAAGGCAAAAAAACGTTTTATTAATTTTTTGAAACGTTCATAAAAATGTCTAAAAACGTCATAATATAGTATGGCTAAAATTTTCAGAAAATGTCATACTGCAGTAAGGCATAAAATTGTTTTAAAAAACGTCATAATATACTCAGGCATAAAACGTCGTAGTATAGTGAGGCATAAAAATGTTATTTTATTGTAGGAATACATTGAAAGCCTCAGTGCATGAGGTCATGAAAGAGAGACAGTCATCATACAGAAAGAAAGACAAGATATGGTCTCACAGTTACAGAGTGTAGGGCGGGGTGAGATCAGTGTTAAAAATACATTAGAATGTTGAGACTGTGAAAAAATTAAAATGCTATTTTAAAAGAAAAGGACACTGGCTGAGGAAGAGTAATTCCAGAGGGAGGCAGTAGTGAATACTTCAAGAATATAAACTACCTGAAAGAAGGAGACGAAGAAGAAGAAAAGCAGAAAAAGAAGAAGAAGAAGAAGGAAGCGTTTACTTCCGTGTAAAATTTATGAATGACTCTAACTTCCCTGAGAACATTGCGAACTAGTGCCAACTGCTTCTCGGTGGAGTTTTTTTTATCTGACAACCTCTGCTACCGCCAAGTTAGCGCTAATGGATTACACGGCAACTCAAAGTGGGTTCAGACAGCGTAAGTTACGTACGTGACTTTATCGATCGAATCAGTTTTTACTGTCACCGGCTGCATGCGCACAGTTTATGCTCGCTAGCTCTCTGGAGTGCAACGTAAACGAAACTGAAACGTGATGCTAGCTCGCTGTTTTCAGACACTGGATGCATCTAACATTAAACAACTTGTAAAGACACCAAAATGTGAAATTTAGGTCCACCAATGTGGAAAACTGAAAACTACGTAGTAGCTGATAGCTTGCCCACAAGCTATTAATAAGCATGAGCTAAGTTAACAATGCTAACACACTAGCTAATATATGTAGGCATGATAACCATAGATCCTTGTACTTGCCGGCGTCTTTACATCTCATTTATGCCCCTTCAATGTGTTGAGGTTTGTGGCTGGTGACTGTGGGAGTTTTCAAAAGGCAATTTAAGCCAAACTGTGGTGATTTATTAATATATGTGTAAGGTTACGCATGTTAGCTCTTTTCCCAAGCTTCAGTCTGAGGTTTGCGAGAGGCACTATTATTTAGTTCGCCAGACGTTATTTTTGCCTCGTATCCATAATCAGGGACGTTTTATGATTTTTTTAGGGTTAGTAATGAAGTCAAACCTGCATAATACATTTAATTTAACGTTGCTTCAGATCCCTGGAACAAGAATCTCTAAACAGACATCTGCACATCACCAAAATTTAAACAAGCCCACTCTGCGGATTCAAGCTTACATTTACTTGCAATCAACCACAGCCAAGGCAGACACTTATGTTGTTTTATAAGATAGAAATCACTAGACTCATGTTGACAGATCGTGTGTCATGTTTTAAGTGTCTTTGTAAAGATGGTAAGGTGTGTGGACCTAGCATCAAATGTCTCATACTGTCTTTGTATGATTCGTCAGAGAGGATAGGGAAACTAGCTCCAAAATAAAACAGTCTGGAGCTCTTCACGATGATGTAATCTGTTCTCGTGATAAGTGCGTGATAAAGTGATTTACTTCCTCAGGGAATGGACTCAAAGAGCTTTTTCTCCTGCACAGGGCAGTATCTGGCTGGCTGCACACACAATTTGTCGTTTGTGTACAAACTTTGTTGAAATAGATGTGTGTTTTGAGATTGCCAAAGTCATTGTACAGGACACTCACATTGTAGTGTAGGGATGCCTGGCGTGTTGTGGTGCACAGCAGTAACTGACGCTATACATCTCAAATACAGGAAAGCATATTTGAAGTCTCTATTATGTTTAAAAAAAAAAAATACAAAGGTAATGTTGACACATTGCAAAGTAGTGTTAACTTTTCAACAGTGTTTGTGCGTGTCATGTCTGCTTTGCATGTAACATTGATTAGACACTTAACAGAAAATCTGACAAATATCAGCACATCCACAGGGCAGCCAGTGTTTGTGATTGACTGGTCTTAGATATCCATTAATCTGAATATTTCTTAAACAACCTGAAAGGGTGAGGGATGCTTTTGATTTTTTTTAGAATTTGCTCTAAGTGTGGCTGCATTTGCGTGCTCTACTAATTCTGCCAACTTTATTCATCTGCCAAAATTTTAAAAAGTGATTCAGCATTTACAGATCTACTCCTTTATTTGACATATCTCTTTTCATTCTCTCATGTCATCCAGAGCCTAATATGCGTCTGAGGAACAGTTCCCTGGATGGTTCAGATGGCAGCCAGCTGTTTGAGGATACAAGTGGAGCTGGGTCTGGATCACAGTCAGGCTACAGGTGGGAGCTCTGCCAGATATTAAACTGCTGAGTCAAGAACAGTTGATACAAAAATGGCATTTTACAACAGAAACTTTCACAATTTGACAATACAGTAAGTTTGTATTCGTTTTGCACATAAATAACCATGTTCTTTCAGCTGATGCATTTTCTTGACATGTTGGCAGGAACCAGCAGGGTGGGCCTCAAGCAGCAGGCTTTCCTGGCCAGTCCCTCCTGACAGACCCCATGTCTAACTTGGCCATGGCGTATGGCAGCTCGTTGGCATCCCAAGGGAGGGAAATGGTGGACAAGAATGTAAGACTGGCTCACAAATATTAACTTTCCACAAAAACAAAAAATTAAAGGCCACATAAAATATTTCCCATATTGAATGGTTGCATATTCATATAAATATGCAAATAATAATGCATCTATATATGGCTCTGTGTTTGCTCGTTTCAGCTGGACAGGTTCATCCCTATTTCTAAGCTTAAATACTACTTTGCTGTGGACACAGTTTACGTGGGGAAGAAGCTGGGCCTTCTAGTTTTCCCTTACATGCACCAGGTAAGTCTGCTTACACCTCCTAAATATAAATTATTCTGTCAGGCCTGTCACTTTGCAGAGGTAGAGTTGATGGTATGCATGGGAAAATATGTGCCTCTAGCTCTGCCTGAAGCTGTTGTAATTCAGATTTCTTGAAAAAGTAAACCAGACCGTACAGTATACTTTATTTCTAAGCCTACAGATATACCCCTCTGCCTATGTCTTGAAAATTTACACATAAACAAGACAAATTTCTGTAGCTCTTGGAGATGTTTTTTTAGTTTGTGAACTCAATATATTTTGAAAGTTATACAGTAGATAAAGTATTCAGGCCTTTACCTGTGAAATGCTACATGCTTCCAGCCCTGAATTTAGCAGGTTTTAAACGTGTGATCATATGTGTTGTAGAACTGGGAGGTGAGCTACCAGCAGGACACTCCTGTGGCTCCACGCTTTGATGTGAACGCTCCTGATCTTTACATTCCTACCATGGGCTTCATCACATATGTCCTTGTGGCTGGACTGGCCCTCGGTACACAGAACAGGTACATATGCAACATATCCACGTTTTTTATCAAAGTGGTTCAGAAAAGACATGTGAATCTAATGCTTGATGATCATTTGATCTATGCTTTCGTTTTAACAGCTAGGTAGCAGATTTCCACCTCACACTGATGACAGACATATTACTACTAGAGGCTATTACAGAGTTCACTATATATTTATTTATAGAGACTATACTGCTTTGTACCCGTCAGGTTTTCCCCAGAGCTGCTGGGAGTTCAGGCCAGCTCAGCATTGGTGTGGTTAATAATGGAGGTCCTGGCAGTCCTGCTGTCACTCTACCTTGTGACCGTAAACACCGACCTCACGACCATAGACCTGCTGGCCTTTTCTGGCTACAAATATGTAGGGTATGTAAACGTCATCTTTCTGTGTTTGTGTTTACATTTATTTTGATGACAGACTCACCCTCTGCTTTTGCTCAGTTGTTTATTCTTCTATGGTGGCAAATTTTTCCCAATTTTTCTTTGTTTAGAAACACTGAAGCTCTGTGGATGTTTTACCTAACCTGTGACTGTGTGTAATCTTTCTTTTTCTTTAGGATGATTGTGGGTGTAGTAGCAGGCCTGATGTTTGGGAAACCAGCATATTATCTCTCTCTACTGTGGTGCTGTGCTGCCATCTTTGTCTTTATGGTGAGCAGAAGAGTTTTAAGTGTTAATCTTAATGGCCAGATTTCCTGCAGGATGCTTTGTCAGCTACATTTTGAAATCACATGGGTACAACATAGATTGATGTTCATGTTGGCTGAAATTGGTCCATTTTCCCTCTTTAGAAATGCTTCAACTTCCTGGAAAACATTATTTTACTACAACCTATTTTTTGTTGTAAATGTGTATGGGACAGTTGTACTTGGTACTTTCTTTTGTACCACACACTTATAGACATTTAATGTCTTTAGCTAAAATAACACATGTAATCCCAGTGAGCAATGGCAGCTGGTAGTGGAAATAACTATTTTTTTCACAGCTACTCAAGTTCTTAATTTTCACTTTGTGCACGAGTGTTGCCTGGTTGTCAACTAAGAATATCTTCTCTCCACAGATCCGCACTCTGCGTCTGAAGCTGCTATCTGAGGCGGCGGCGGAAGGGAGGCTGGTGAGAGGAGCCAGAAATCAGCTGAGGATGTACCTCACCATGTCTATAGCAGCGGCACAGCCCATCTTCATGTACTGGCTCACCTATCACCTCATCAGATAAAACTCCAAACACACATACTCGTGAACTTGGCTATCCGAATGCTATCTCACCCTTAAAAAAAAAAAAAGAAAAAAGAAAAAAGAAAAAGAAAACACTCAACAAACACATCAAAGGACCTGGACTTGGATGAAGCACACAACAACAGTTGTCTGGATATCCCATCACTTCCCAGACAGACAGAACTACACATTCACAAGACTCAGTCCATGTATGCATGGACCAAAACAACACATGCTACAAGACGACTAACAGAAGACGTGAGGCTTTAACGTCTTCTCTCCCACAGCACAGCCCTGTGTCATTAGTATTGCTTTTTTTTTCTTTGTCTTTTTCAACGTAATGTCTTCAAAGAATTTGTAGCATGAGCAACTGGCTTTAAGTCGTTTTTCTATACAGTGTAATTATTTGTTAATTATGTTTTTTAGGAATATTTAAGTATGTATGTTTGTGTATAGCAGAAGTATAATTGCTGGTCTGATATCTCACATGAGATTTTTCTGAGCCGTCAGAAGGAAAAGCACACTAACCTCACACAAACCGTCCATTTAATGTAAACAAAGAGCTCAAATCCAGGTTTCTCAAGTGATCAAGTGGCTCTGCTTTGATGTTTTTGACTGGAATGACTTCTTTTGTGGTCTGGGAAAGGTCCCATGCTATTGTGTCAATGTTGGATCCGAAAACAAGGATCATCCTATTGGTCTGTAAGTGAGGGAGTAGTGTCACCTCCATTTTATGTTTCATCTTTTTGTATGAGCTTTGCTGCCTGAACACTCTTGGATAGAAATATCAAAAGCTACAGTGACATTAAGGTGTAGACTTCACGATGAGACAATTTTGATATCCTTTTAAAAAAACAAGTAAATTATTTACTGCTTTTCATATTGAAAGTCATATGAAATAAAGAAAGGGAAGAGATGAGATGGTCTGTTCTGTGAAAATTGTTTTAGCCTCCTTGAGATACTTGAAATATTTTTTAATGCGCTTTGTGCTTTCATGTGCTTGTGAATCATCTAGTGTCACCATGAAACGTGCTGTCTGTGCTTTTATGTCGCCTATGTTCACTCAAACCAAGGTAGGATTCACATTCATTTAAATTAATTCAGGAAAGTATTCAAAATTCAGGATATTTTTTTGTCATTCTTCTCAAATGAAACGTATGATTTTTGATGAACACTAAAATGCTTATCTCAGTTTACTGATGTGCCAATAAAAAATAAAAAAAATTCCAAATGTTTTAGCAAGTGCTCATTTAAATAGGAATTGTGAAGTTCAGCCCATTAGGAATTCTCATTAAGAATTACTAATTCTATTTATGAAATACATTTTTTAAAAATAATTAATGATGAATTAATCCCAGCCCTGACTGTCAATGTGCGGAAGGCATACAGCCACTGAATTGATATGATCACTGATAAATAAAGTGACTGGCGGAGGCGCTTAAGTGTGAGTTGAGTTCTGTGTGCTCATAATTTTTTATCTCAGATATGATTCTTTTTTTTTTTAACACAAACTGTTGCAGCTAAATTTGTATTGCAGTAAATAATTAAACAATTATGGAGGTAAAAAAAAGTAAGAAATTAAATATTTCAGGAAATAACCAGGCCCTGTTTGGTATTAGAAGATTATGTCTTGATGTGGTGGCCTGTGTTTTATCTTTTAATCCTGCACTTTACAAAAGAACATTTAAACACATTTTTAAAATTTCTTCAATTGAGAATAAAGTTCAAGACAGTGGGTGCATTGTTTGGTTATCAAGGCACACATGGCAGGAAAAAAAGATTTGCTGATTTGTTTACATTCTGTAATCATTTTTTTAATGACACAAACATAAAATTTTTGCTTAAGATTTAGAGAGTACATAATGCTAATAGTGAGTTACAATGGCGACTGAAAGCAGTGGCAGTGCTTGAATAACTTCTAACTTTACTTTTGGTTTTGGCCCAATATCCACCCTCCTTCACCTGATCTCGGTAGTTAGTATCCTTACTCTATGTTACATAACTCTAGACTCCACAACAGAAAGCTGTAAATAAGGCTTGAACATTTGACATGCAAGTGGCATCAACAAGAAAAATGAAAAAACAAAACAAATACAGGCAGGATTATAATAACAGCTACATTATATTTTGACCAGTATTTCATATGTCTGAATGACTCTACTGCTGGGCTACTTCTGTTAAGTCCCTTCATGTGTTGATAATATCACAAAGGCTCCAAAGTTACAACTTACTTGATGACACTAAAAAATGAGTGTGTAGTGATAAAAAAGCCCTAAATTAATTGAACGTGAGTTACTGTTTTTTTTTGTTTTTTTTTTTAAAGAAGCCACTGTCACTTCAGCCTCTAGTGTTGTCTTTCTTCCAGAAGCCTCTGTTGTGATTTATAGCCTGACGAAGCCTGGTCTGCATTGTCCTGTCCACTGGGTACCTCTGGTACATGGGCAGTAATAAGAGACAATGACAGGTCAGGGATTCTGGCAAATGGAGTTCTGTGGCATTGGGCAAGACAGCGACTGTCATCCTGATGATCTTCATTCCCAGGAAGGGCACACGGTCACAGCCTGTGAGGAACACTGGAGACAAGAACATTAATTAAGAGATAATGGTGAATGATCTGGTAAAGCTATAAATGTGAGTATCTTCAAGAGAACTCCAGAGGATACCACAGTTTAAAGTTTTCTCTCTGCTCTTCTGTCTGAACGTGTCAGAGTTGTTAAATGATAATAAGCACAGTTATGTATAATACTTACAAAAGAATTTTTTCTTTTCCTCTGCTGTCAGATTCTCAAACACCTCCCAAAAGGTAATGATGTTTGGATGCCCGGCGTGGTAGTCTCCTTCATAAACTGTGTTCTGTTTGGAACAATAAAAATAACCACGTCTAAATAGAAATCCAACAAGGGCTCTTATTTAAAGACTCAGCCACTGACTTCAGGTCATGTTGGTTCATAAAGATTTGACACGTGCTATAAATGTGTAATCCATTATAATGACCATTAAGTCATCTTTATTTTTCTTTCAAAGCTAAATTGTGTGTTAATGCTGTTGTGGAGAGCAACTATTTTAAAATCACTTCTGTCTTGGTTTGTTGACTGAGGAAACTCTGAAACTAGAATTACAATGCAAGCTCTTCTGTTTACAAACCTGCAAAAACCTACATTGTGAAACTGATCAAGGGAAATTTGGCATCCGGGATTTCTTGCATTGAATTGGTTGCTATTTGACAGCTGACTTACAAGTCTTACAAGTCTTATATTACCTCCTTGAATTTTTCAACAGACCTGCTTGAACACCTCCCAGTCGTAGGTTTCTTGGCCCACCATCACTGCTTGCAACTCCTCCGGCTGGAAGAAGTCCACCACGTTCATGTCACACACTTTGAAAAACCCTCTCTTGAACGCTTCAAACATACTCTCCACTGACTTGTTGAAGGCGTGGTTGATAAAAGCAGCTATGTACTCTTTCCTATGAATAGAGAGAAAAATGAAAACACAACATTAAGTGCTGACACTGTCCACAGAAGTTGTATAAAGTGTTTTTATTGATATTTGTATTATGCAGTGAAGTTGGGCATATACTGAATTTGTGGAGATGTTTACCATAAGTTTTTTTTTCTAGTTTTATACAACACAGTACAATTAATTCTAACTTTCATTAGATAGTCCAAAAGTAAGGCCAACTACATGTAAATCTTTACATATAGTATCCCACCTGGAGTAATGTAATGGTGTAATTTCTATGCAATCTGTCCAGATTGTTAGATATAGTAATTATAGATAAACACACCTGTTTGAGCCTGTGACAAGTTTTCCAGCTTCTTTCGGATCCAGCTCAACATTCTCACCGCCCCAGATCACCTGTATTTGAATAATAATTACATTTAGATTTGAATATTACAGTCAAAGCATGAAATAACATTGGCAGTCAGTTTAACTGTGATTTAGTGAACCTACACTGAAAGAAATCTCCAGTTCTTTGACTTGATCAGGAGTGTAATCCTCCAACATGCAACGCCAAGACCTGAAGACAAAGTAAACATCAGAGAAGATTAATTCATTAATACAGTTTACTTGTTTTAATCATTATTTGGAGTTTTGCATGGAATAAAATATCTGATTAAATAAAAGAATAAATTGTAAATTTAATGTTAAATAATTTCTTTTTAAATTTTTCCTGCTTTGTAAAGAACACCATTCAGTTTTGGATTTTTAAAAGCATCTTACTCTGCTATTACAGGGTCATACTCCTTCATGTCATCCATTGAGGGTTTGACCCTGACCAGCTTCTTGAAGAGAACCAGTGGGAAGGGCAGGTGGACAATGTTGTGGTTGTAAAGAGCCAGGCCACACAGAACGCCGAACAGGAAGTAATGGTTCTCCTCCACTTTTGACTGTTTGGTTGATGAAAAAATCAATCACGATTTAGTAACATTCAATAAGCGTCCAAGTTTACATAAGACAATGATAAAAAATGACTCAAGGTGTACAAAGAGGTAAAGGTTCAAGGTTACAATTACCCTTTGGACTGTCTTTGTGCAAAATCTTAACAAGTGATTTTCTCTTCAGTGAACTGGTCTTACCCTGGGAGGGAACCAGGCCACAGTCTTGCTCTCGTTGAACATGAACATTTCAGACTCGGGAGTCGTGAGCTCATCAAACACATGGAGGAAGAAGTCCCTTTTATTGACATTCATCACCCTTGTCTCATCTACAAACTTCACCTGGAGAGGATAGAATAATATATTTTTTTAAAACACAGCACTCAACACAAACTGATTCACTAATCAGCTCTAATGATAAATATCCAGCAACGATTTCCCAGACATCCATTGTGTTTGTAGGAAAATGGTTTTGTGAAGGGACTTAAGCACGCACTTCCAAATTTATAAATACTAATTCTGGCAGCTCACCTTCACACAATCTTCTAGTTACTATTATTAACCCTTTAGTCAATAAAATTTAACATTCATTTTTATTTATTCATGTACAGAACAGCCTACATTGCATTGTACATTGTTATTGCATATAGTATTTCTAATTTATCTTGTCTTTTTTAGATTTTTCTAGTTACATTTTTCCCCTAGTGCTGCCATTTTTGTCAGTAAAGATCAATAAAGGTACATCTTATTTTATCTTATCTATTTCTCGAACTGTTATTATTTTTCTTTGATATACATGTATGTATGTCCAATAAAAATGTTTTCAAATCAGTACTGACATGTTTCCCAGTAGTTATCTTTATTTTTAATGTTTAGTTGCACCTTAAAATTTATTGTAATTGACATTTTGCATAAAGCTTCACAAAAATAAAAATAAAAAATAAAAAAATTTAGGAGCACTCTGCCAATTTTACACATAAAGTTAAATGTACTCATCAGGCTATGGAAAATATATTATACTATTATGTTGCATTATGGGAAATCCAGTGTTGTTGAAATTCTACCTATACTAGGGACAAAAACTCTGAATATCTCGGCCTCTACTATCACGACTGTTGTCTCTTGTGAGTCCACTGGAGCACTTTCTTAATTACCCTGGAGACAAAAGCCACCAAATTTAGTTTCAGAACATTAAGGCTGGCAACGTTTTGACAGCATGTTTACCAAAAGCTCCTTTTGGAAGGCGCTGTGGTCAGCTGCACCAAGCTGTCTGAAGGTGTCCTCGACGAGGTGAGCTCGTCTCAGGGTTAGCTGGAAGACTGGGGCGGGGGCAGAGTTCTGGGTGTCTACCAACGCTTTATCAGGCCACAACAGAGCGAGGTTATGGATGAACTGGTGTGTTTTCTGTAATTACAAAACCCCTCTTTATAAAGAATTCTCCAAACAGATGGAAAGCAGTTTTAATAGAATTTCACAGTACATGACATCTTTAAAATGAATGCACGGGTACAGAGTATTGTTAATATCAGTAAAATTATCCAGTGTTTTAATATATACTGTACCTTCATTATTGATGCATAGATGTTAAAGACCGCCACCTTGTGAACTAGAGTGAACAGGAATGGGTAGCGGCAGAAGATGGCGGGTGTGTTTTCATCATCCTTTAAGAAAATAATTGATCATTTATTAAGAAATTAGTTCAGTAATAAGCAGTCCAGCATAAAATTAAAAGCCATTCAGGACAAATGGACAGGTTGTTCTTCTGAAACACTGCAATATCATATATCCTGTACCACAAATGATTTTACCTCCACTTTAGAAAATTCCCACCAAAGAGTGACGTCCTGGATTGGCAGCACATTACCACTGATCTCTTCCACGTAAAATGTGCTCAGTGGGACTTTGTAGGACTTTCCAGCTTTATTTGCCTGAAAACAAATAAATATATTAACAGAAATCATATTTTTAATTTAATAATGTATATAGAGATAAAGACTTTTTTTTATTTAGTATACATTTCTCCCTATGTAGTGCTCCTTTGCCATGCCATCAATGGACAATGATGGTCAGACATGCAATTTTAAGACATCACTGTCAAATTTTATAAACTTATAAATCAATTAATAAAGATTGAATAATTGGTAATTACTATTTTTAGTCTCAGCCACTGAATATATATCTCCTCAAAGATGACCGTGGAGAATCAAAATGCGGCGAGAAGTTACAATGCAAACTTCCGGTCTAAATATCTGCTGTTTTTGTTTTTTTTTTTCTCAACCAGATAGACAATACATCAGGAGTCACATTTTGTGTTCATGAACTTAATCGGGATAAATGATTTCATTTCATCTTTAAGATTCAAAAAGTATAATAGATCTGACACTAAAGCCACAGATGGAAATAAAAACATAACACTTACTTTGTAAAGTAGTTTGAGGGCTTCCATCAGGTATTTGACTCCTGGGTTGTGAGTTACCAAGAGGCCATTTCTTAGCATGAAGGCCAGGGCCTTTTTGAAGACCATGATGTGCTTCATCAATATGGAGGGTGTCAGGGAAGACCACCAGCCTCCTGAAGAACAAAAAAAACATGCTTATCATTTAAATAAAGTGAAAATCTTTTTTTTTTTTTTAAGTTTTATTTTGGACAAAAAAAATAAAGTTTGCTAGTTTGTTAGTTGTTTACTTAGTGATTCCAGAGCCTTCTCATTCAGATTTCCAAGAATGACCGCCAGACCCAACGCCCCATTCATGACATTATAGTCTTCTTGAAAAAGGGGGCATGTCAGCAGAATCAGCAGGATCTCCGGCGATTTTAGGGCAGTCATCGATTCAACAAGCAAGTCAGTCAGGAGTTTTAGGTTTACCTGTGTGAAATATATATATATATATGAGATAAAATGGCAATGTTAACACAGTGTGCATTTGTTTGTAAATGAATAAATCATTGACTTCTTTGCTAAATGTCCATACCCAAAAGAGCCTGGTAGGAAATGACTGCATGTAACAGGGGGACTCATTCAGTCAATTTATGTCTCAAGCAGAAGACAAAGAAAATGGCCTGAATGTTTTAATTATTTCAAGGATTTCTTAACTGATTGTTTGATCCATGGCACCGCCAGCAGCTGGTCAAAAGCTTGGCTAGCAGCCTCGAGGTCCACAGTAAGGGCACCTGCTTCCAACGAAGACCCACTAATAACAAAAGCAAAGTGAAAACACCAGTCTTTTAATTGTAAAACCTACTTTCCTCCCCTGAACATAATAACTGATTTTACTACTAAAACATGACAGAAAACAGCAGCCAACACAGAAAGGACTTACTTGGCTTTTGTGAAACTCGCAACAAGACTTGAACTCGTGAAAAACATCATGGATATTTCTCTGTTGCACAAAGAGAGAAAAGCATTGGGAGAGCCCAAAAACTACAGTTGCTGAATATAAGATTAATATTTCATATGTGAAAATACATAATTACAAAAATTACCTCCTCGCCTCTGCATTGCCATGTGTCATTGACAGCCAACTTTGCAGTTTTGTCTCATCGAGCCGCCCAGTTATCCGTCCTCGATCCACATTCTTAAAAGAAACAAACCAGACATAACATTTCAGGCAGTGAGCTTAACAAAGATGACAAAATAGACTTTTAAACTGAAAATGTATTGTTACAACTTTTGATGTACAGGGACAAAAAAACAGGAGAATATCAGTTTACACATGCTTAATGTAAAAGAAAATCAGTAAGAACAACAAGTCACACATTACCTGTGCAGGTGAGGAGAAAATGAAGTTTGTATTCCACCCAGCTGATATTTTCAAGTCTGCTTAAACAAATAAAAACCATTAAAAACTAATTTAGAGATACATATGCTAGTCTATCAGTACCTGATATAAACCAACGTGCTTTTCAAATCAAGATCCTTCTGTATTTATTTATGTAAATCATTTACTACCAGCTGTCGTGACTGTTGAACTCTGCAGTTTGAGTTGAATTGAATTGTCTTTCACTGCCGTGTTGCCACAACAGGGGAGGAGGAGGAGGAGGAGGAGGCAGATCCACTGATATGGCTCTTTAAAATCTATGAAATACCCCACTGCCCATACATACAGTACATACCACTGGGAATGGCGGCTGCATCGTCAACGGTCCATGGAAGTTGAACCAGAGTGGGACTCAGACTGTCCTCAGCTCGTCCAGTCCCAATTTGACCTTTGACCCCATTGCCAAAAGCCCATAGCTGGCCAGAGGAGCCCAAAACCAGAGTGTGACATCTGGGAAACAATTAGGACTTTGCTAAGAATCCTGATATAATATAGCCTACGAAGTAATGATAACTGACTAGATCTACTAATACTTTCTTTAATTAGAGCTTCTCCAATTGACTATAAACATGATCTTATAATTGTGCCAAAATGCCTATCTTAAATAAAATGTAGTTTCAATGTGCAGATAAGCAAACTCCTAATTTTTACCGGCCACATGCAACCTGGGAGGCGGGTCCGTCCAGACCGTCGACCAGTCTGGGTCTCACTTCATTAGCAGCGGAGTTGTGACCGAGCTGACCGCAGCTTCCCTCTCCAAACGTGAAAACCTTACCATCCTGGAAATCACAGCATCACGTAACATCACAAGAGGAAATGCATCAGACTAATTTTCTTTACAATGTGATAATTAATAAAGTTTGTACCTTCGCTAACACAGCAGTGTGCGCCTGTCCACAGCTTATGAAGGAGACACCCAGAGGACTGAGGGCAGGTACCATACAGATGTTAAACCTGCCTGTTAGCGATGGAAAGAAATGCTTATTTCAAATTGATAATAACATGTAAAATAGCTATGCTAAATAAAATACTTATTATAACTTGAATTTTTGACACTTGATCAAATAAAATGCATAATAAGGACCCTGTTTTTTCCTCTGATGTGTTACCATTAAATTTGAGTCTCACAGCTAAGAATCTTTTTTTTCCTGAAAAATAAATAACTGACGAAACTTCCAGGATTTCCAGGAGTAAAATCATATTTTGTTCATTGCACAATAAACAGAAATATCAAATTTTTGCTACCTCAATAGAATGTGAACTTAAAAATCTTAGAAATCTTTTTTTTTTTTGTTGCTTTTTTGACTTGAATATAATAAATGAATGAATGAATTGGTGTGAGTTTTGTTTGACATAATTATTATTTGTATTATAATAATTATGTTTATTTAGCCTAGCTGTTTTACATGTTGATTAACAAGCCTCAAAAACACA
The DNA here is from genome assembly GCF_002814215.2 of Seriola lalandi dorsalis. NCBI lineage: Eukaryota > Metazoa > Chordata > Actinopteri > Carangiformes > Carangidae > Seriola > Seriola lalandi. The sequence goes on from NW_019520212.1 coordinate 19,249, forward strand.
AGGAAAAAAAAAAGTTGAGTGACCCATAGGCTCCACCTTTATGGACAATCTGCTAAATGTGAACAGGTGAGTGTGTGACTGAGTTAAGGTAAATTAGTAGTACCCTTCTCATCCACCCTGTTGAGTCCCAGCTGGCCAGATTTATTGGCCCCACAGCAGTACACCAGGCCTGGGAGTGTGAGGAAAAGAGTATGGGTCGCTCCGGCTGCAATCTGGGTCACTGCTACACCGGACAGAGCACATACCAGGACAGGTGTGTGCTGCAGTGACACATTCTTCCCTAGACCCAGCTGACCATGACTGTTCAAACCCCATGAGAAGACGTCTCCACCTGCAAAGTGTGAAAGAGTGAAGAAATGATTGTTTTATCAAACTTTAGCGTCCCCAGCAGTGGTAAAACCACGCAGAAAATGCTCCCACACTGCTGACTTGAATGTGCCCAGTGGGTCAGCAATCTCAGGGTTAAAAAGTTGACTGTTGACTGGAATATTACAGCCTTGATTTATTGAAGCTGTCGTGGTAAAATATTAACTTGTACTTTATGACGTCTGCAGGGAACTCAAAACTAGATTTGACACAGTGACATACGAAAATAAACATAAATCATTATTACATTAGATATGAATAAACTTTACAAGCTGTGAAACTGGAGTTGGCCCAAAGACACAATGATGTCATCAGTTTGTTCAGTGTCTTACCTTTAGTCAGTGCCAGAGAGTGGGAGTTTCCACAGGCAACTTGAATCACTGGTACTGGCAATGGTATGGGCACCTGACTGCAAGTTGATTTGACAGTTAAAAAAAAAAAACGTAACCTTAAACCCGCCGTCCACTAACTTTCAGTGGTAACTATGCATATTCATGTATTCCAGAGACTAAGATCTTGCCTTGGTCTGAAATTGTTGCGCGATGGATTTATCCCCAGTTGTCCATCCTCTGCGGCCCCCCAGGAGAACACCTTTCCAGATGCACACACAGCCAGACAGTGGTCCTGACCACATGCCATCGTCACCACATCACCCAGCCCCTCCACACGACCTTACACAGGATGACAGATTGAGATTCACACACAAATACACAAACTACACATAAATATAACAATTTAAATCCAATACTCTACTAACCTGCCTAAACTGTTGTCTTCTAAGCTATAATGAAGAGAAACTATTTATGTCTTGCAAATAAAAGCCTGTTGACAGTGTTTACTTCTTATTTACAGTGGTGGGGTACTGTACATTTTATTTTCATTTTATGTTACTTTATATTTCTGCTTCAATCAATTAATTTGATAGCTATGGCTTCTAGTTAATTTCATTTTAAGATGTCAAATGATGCATTGTTGTTAATTAAACTATCCAGCACCAGTACATAAAATAGTTGAAAGTAGCTTCAGTTCGACCTGCAACAAAATGCTGCTTGCTCATTAAAACATCAAAAATAACAATCCAATAATACAATGTACTAAATATAATAATATAATGCTTAAATAGGCCATTCTGCATATTAAGTACTATAATTTTGAAAGTTTAACTTTGTTTTGCTGATAATAAACTAATTAACTTGTATTTAAGTGTCTAAATGCTTATGTAACCATTATTGCTTTAAATGTATTTACTGTATTCACCAGTTATTCATATTTTGCAGTTCATCAGACTAAACATCAAAACGAAGCATCATATCCAAAGCGTGAACGCAACACTGAGCTAAAAGTCCAACTTCCCCACCACCACTTGAACTCAACGCAAAATGAAGTTCAGCTCCCAGTTAACTTTCGTGTCCTGTTATGACAGAGGGAAACGAAACTGAAACATAGCTCATTTAATTAGCCTGCGTTACGTCTGTGGCAGTCACTCGATGGACGCCATAAACTCAGAAGAAGTCTATGTGTCTGTGCCATGGACACTTGGCTGTCATCCATAGACGATACATGTATTTTTCTTAAAATAAAACTGTCTTGACAGAGTGATGAATAAGAAACAAAGAACCAGATAATCCCGCAGTTACATTACACAGTCGCTAAACGATCATTAAACAGTAAACAAAAAAACAAACAAAAAAAACACGTAATGTTAAATAAAACCTATGTCCGCTTTCAATGTTAGGACCTATATGTTACTTTCACTGACAGAAAGACTATAATCCTACTAAGTATCACACCACATGAATATTTTCTTATGCCCATTATTCCGCTGCCTCTGAAATATAAACACCATCATTACTTACCAGGTGTCCTTCCATCTTTACATTTCTTTCGTCCAAGTTGTCCCTGCGAGTTTTTTCCACATGAGAAAACGCCTCCATCCCTGGTGAGGAATAAAGTGTGCTGGTCCCCGCAGAAGATACTGGTTATAACCCCGGAGACAGTCCAGGACACCGGACTGAGGGCTGTCTCTGGACCGAACTGTCCACTGGAGCTGTCTCCCCAACAGTGCAGCTGCACCATGTCTTCACCTGGACCAAAATGATCAGTGTACATTACAGCCTCTGTTGTGGCAATTTAACTCAGCTGATGCTGCCTTCAAGTGCTATCGGAGGTTTCACAATATTGAGTTGAACCACTCATTATTTGACTGTATCGTACTATATAGTGCTTTTGGAAGAGTTAATATGTCGAACACAATTTTTAAGTTTGTTGGTTACAGTTTGTCATTTACTTTTGAGTAAAACCAAGCAAGTACAACCAACAGTGGGAATGGATAGAAGTAGAATTTACGAGCTTACCAGGAGACGTGAAGGCAGCATGAGAGCTAAACGGAGCAAATGTTTGTGTTACATAACTTGATATCAATCAGTTTGTTACTCACTCACTCTAAATGTCGTAAATACAGTATCTGCAATAAGAATAGATGCGAGTTTCTTGTGTTTAGAGTGAACTGACTCAAATGAACAAACTTTTTTATCGGTAAAAGCCCGGGACTTTGTTTTTTTTTTTAAGAGAGTACAGGCAAGAGTACAGTAAATCTTACAAATACAAAATGTGACGTACACATGCAAGATTGACATTGCTTTTTAATACAGACACAAATCAGGCATTTATAACAAATTCTCTTATTCCAGATACATATGCCAATATCCTCTCTGCCTTAAACTGTAGATGTGGTAGGAATAGATCAGATATTGGGTTTGGTTTCACAGAAATGAAACTAAGGTAAGTGTTTCTGCAGGGGTGTGTCATC
>NW_019520213.1:0-11104 GCF_002814215.2 Seriola lalandi dorsalis
GTGTGAGTGTGTGATTCAGCGTGGGTGTGCCTGTGAGTAGGACTGTGTGTGTGTGTGAGAATGAGGGAGGGGAGGCGAATGAGTGAGAGGTCTTTTTTTGAGTATGGAAGGTCTTTTGCGATCAATTATTTTTGTTCACAGGTATTCATCTTTTGTTAGTCATCCTGTGCTGTGGGTTTTTTGAAAGATTTAGCTGTTAGCGAGGTGTGTTGGGTGTAGCTCTAACAATATATCGATTGACTTATATGAATATAGAAGGCTTTTCTGTCATTTCCAAACACGGCAGAGTTTTGCTCAAGATGTGGTACAGCATGTGCAGACATTCAAAAGACTCTTAGAATACTCACAAGACATACAGTAAGTGCACTTAGAGGGATAATGGTCACTGTAATTTTCCCCTGCAAACTGTTGACCAGCAGAATACCCTGAATCCCTGCAGCAAGATGTAAATCACATGGGAAATGTATGTCACAATTAGAGATGCAGCTAACTATTATTTCCATTATCGACTGATCTGCTGATTCTCGATTGATTGATTAATCATCTAATGTAAGTGTCAAAAAATTTTGAAATAATGCCCCTTACAATTTCTCAGAGCCCAAGTTGATGTCTTGAAATTTTGTCTGACCAGTGATGCAAACCTCAAAGATTCAGTTAATGATGATGTAAAACTGAGAAAAGCAGTAAATCACCACAATGCAAGAGCAAAAATTTGGCAGTTTTGCTTGAAAAATAATTAAAACAATTAAGTTTCTGATTAATTTTATGATGGTCGCTCAATTGATTAATCAAGTAATTGTTTCAGCTCTAGGCATAATACAAACAAGACAGGGGCTCCTAGTGAAAACATTGCCCATCCTTTATAGTATAGTCCTTATGAAGGGAACACTTCATGAAGATCCAAACCTCTCCTGTGTCAGTTGCAGAAATCAAAATATGTTTCATCATCTTGTGAAACAAAAGCATTAATGTATGCTAAACAAAGTTAAAAAAAAAAAACTTAAGCATTAGCCCTGATAAAGTTCTGGGAGGAGCTGTAGAAGGTGTGAAGTGTTTACCTGTTTAATGTCACCTGATTTGGTTTTGAATGTTACACAGAAAACAGAAGAAACACCCACCCAAACCTCTTCTGAGGATGTGGAATGGGTGTCTTTCTCCAGAAATTGGAGCTTAGCTGTTCCAAACACTAGTTCAAACTTAGGGAGCTAATATTCTAGCTTTTCTATGTTAAACTAACTCTTCTTCACACACTGAAGTGTCATATCTGGAGATTTTTTGAGAATATTTTTTGAACACATCAGTGGCTGCTTCTCGTGCTGAAAAACAAACTATTTGTGAGAACACTTCCTGGAAGAAACTACACAGCAGGCTCCTAAAATCAATCCTTGCATGTTCAAGCCAGAAAATGAAGAAAAAGAGCAGCTAACAACAAAGGACGGCTGAAGAATGAGCTTCAGCCAATTAGCCAATACACTGGGCAAGGCAGAGGCAGCATGTTGGGCCGATGCACAACAATTCGAGAAATTGCAGGAAGAGGCCCAGGCAGCAAGTGAAACGCAGGTCAGCAGTCGTTCTTCCACAGCATTTCCTGGGGTACAGAAAGTCAGCAGTTTATATATGTTTGAGTAATATATGAATGACTAATAATCCAGGACCGAGCGATCTGCCACACAGCTAGTAGGGACGATAAAGACTTTGCCAAGGGCAGCCAACTACTGTAACCAACAGAATAGAGCAATTACGCTGCAGTGATTTCACTGACAACTGTTGTGGACTGATTCTGTTTCAGACAGCAGCACAGAGCGACTGTCTATGTATGTGACAAAGAGGTTTGAAATAATGGGCTTTTTTAAATTCAGAGAAACAACCATTGCCAAGAGAAACGAGATTGTGATCGGTTTCTGCAGTTGTGGGTGCTAAAACTTGTTCACATATTACATCAGATTATAGGATAAGATGGTATTCATTGTTAGAGAATGAAAAGATACTATAAAACATCACAAAGCAATTGGCCGGAGTGCAGCTGTGATGGCAGAACAACTTTCAGAGAAGTCTATGGTTCACACAAAGCTAAATGAATATCTAGACCATATGCTTTTCACTTCTGTCAAACTGGAATTATGACTAACTGGCAGCTACCAACAGGTCTCTCAGACTTCACCAACACATGGCTTGACATACACTTATCGACCAGCAAAACACTGATCAGAGAGTCTGACAGTCTGTCGCACTAATCATTAACCCTGCTGTAAACGATAGACATGTATTATCAGTATGAGCTGACTTGCCTTAAATCATCTTTTTGGCAGCTGACACTCATGTTTGAGATGTCCAAAGCTCCAAATTGAACTTTTTTTACTCCAAGTATGGCTGCATTCACAAGTGCAGGGATTAGCTTTATTGATATGAAGCCAGATCCAGGGCTCAGGGCTATTTCTGTAAGTCTTGGTAAAACACTCACGTAAAAGCACAATTATGATGTTTTACTCAGTTAAACATTGATATTCACTGCCACTAGATGTCGAACTAGATCACCAGCATCTCAGACCAGAGCAAATGCTTCGTCGGCTACACCTCTGGCCACGCATTTCGACCGCAACTCCCTCCTTCCATCTTGTTCTCAGCAAGGCGTTACAAAGCCCAGTGAAAGTCACCACTAAACACACAACGAGAAGCATGACTGAATAAAGTTTTTAGCCGAAAAGTTTCCTTAGTGGATGAAATTCTGTCCACTTTCACTTTAATGCTGCAAACAGCACTGTGCCATTTCGTGTGTGGGTGTTGCCTGTGAGTTTATAAACCCTGATGAGGAGGGCCAACAGTTTAACAGGGAGGGACTCACCTGCTTGAAGATTGCACACATGTCTAGACCAAGCGGCAACTTCCGTGGCTAAAACTGCCATACCTCAAATGGTCACTTGAAGCTGGCTCTAAAAGCAAGTTAATCCCCAAAGACTCTCTTGTTAAAATTTAAAATATAAACATGTTTACAGCGTGGCACAAAAAACGGTTTTGGTCTCTATAGCTAATTTCCCCCTTTGTGGCAACTGTACTCACTCATTTAAATTTTATTAAGGCTTAAAGTTATGCACAATTTAGGGTGTAGCCACTTTGAGTGACAGGTGACTGACGTGAGTGAGCGTATGCTTGCCACAAACCAGCATTCACTGAAGTCTCAGCTCCACACACACCTCACCACTTTGCCCACTTTGGGAGCAACTGGGAGTCAGGTGGAGTCTGGCACTGCCAAGATGTCGACAGGGAAGCAGCTCACTCTGAGCTTCAGAACCGCTCCTCAGAAACCTATGGGTGATGTCACAGAGGCTACGTCCATCTTTATATACAGTCTAAGAACAAAGAGGCTCAGATTAAAATACATACAGAGGGGCTGTGTTTTTGTTCTATGCCCAGGACACCATTTCTCCATTCAATCACTACATAGAATTGTTGCTATGTTATTGTATGAAATCTCTTGAAAGCTTCAGTTTCATCTTTTGAGCCTCAGCCATCAATCTCAGAATATGGACACATAGCTAAGATAGTTGTTTTGTTGGGCACTGGCAGATCAAGCTGGGACTAAAACACATACATTGGACTTACATTTGACAGGTATCATGTAAATTCACTGTAATGTCCATGTTGCTGTGTTCTTTCTGTTAGCTAACACAAAACACAAGTTTTGCATTTGCCAAGTTTGTAAAAACTGTTCTGCTTTACTCCGTATTTTCAGCTGAGTTGGGTCACAGGATGTCACACTTGGAACACAACTCTGCCTGTGTCCCACTCTGGTTCTCACGTTGTAATAGGTACATGGTGACAGCCTTAGCACCTCTGTTATTTCAAGTGACAAAAAGTACAAGTCTAGACAAAACAGAAGCCCATATAAATAAAGCTTTCCTTTCTAACCTTTAACCTCCTTGTTCACTCAGATTGCGTCATATTTCTCCCTTTCGCTGTTTGCACTTTAAATTTAAAATTTGACCTCATTATTCATGTTGTATATTAATGTAGTCAGCAGTGTAGATATGTAAACAGAGAGCAAATGTAAACAAAGCACAAAATAGCACAGTGCATCATCCACAAGTATTGCAGGCACATGAAGTCTTGTGAGTGTACGATATTCTATTGACTGACAGTTGTGCTGTAGAAGGCAGAAGAGACTGCCAGCCAGTGTAAACACGGATGAAAACAATGCAGGTTTGGAAATATTGAAATGAGAATTCACATAGCAAATGTTTTCTAAAGGAAAGAAATGTATTTAACATGTTTGTGGGGCCTTGAGGACACACATAATGCATTTCTAGTGTGAAACTGAATGTAAACTTGCAAGAAAACTACCTTTAAAAGTACCCTGTGGAGGAACTCTTATTGTCTTACACTCCCTATAGTCTGCTTCTACACCGCCCACAAACATCAACAACAAAAACATACACACATGCACGCACACTGGAAACGAGAACAGCTGCACACACTGTCACACACAGTAGAGAAAGCAGCAGTGTAAACTAAATCTGTAATATATGAATAAATTAAATATGTGACAGTAAGACCATAACACATGGCACAGATTTAGTGCCAGCTGTTATACACATTAATAGCAGCAGGAGTAAAGTATTGCTTAACCCTTATTGTTGTGATTGAACACTGCAGTGTTCTCCACCTCTGACTCAGCCTGAATATGTGGTGCCTGGGATAAGTGTGGTCATTCGGGACGCTGCTGTGAATCTTATTTAAATGTTATTTAAATTTAGATCTATGCGCAGTTGTGTTACTAGTGCCAGTTCAGTTCCACTGATCCTACTTTCTGTCTGTTGGTATTTTAGAGGCCGAGTCATTAAGCAGAATAACAGCGATGGAGCTCACTAAAATGTTAATGTCCTGTTACTGTGGCTACTGTTGGACGCTCCTCTTCCAAACAGAAACAGATAAAATATCAAAGGAGTCAGGAAAATGCTACTCTTTCTGAAGGTGAGTGAGAAGGAAATTGGACTTGAAAAATTGGAGAAAGGAAATTGGACAGATTATGTATGACTCTGTGGAGTAAAAGACCTGTCAGATGTCCCACAAATAGCATGATATGAATATGCTATAATATGAGTCGTATACTCGTCCAATGGCTTGTACATCAGGATGCATTACACTCCCATTGATGAGAGCAGATCAGGTCATAAGATGAATATAAGAAGTCGTTGAAATACATTTTCCAGTATTTGTCTCATTAATTATGTGTTATATTTATGCAGAAGGGTTTTTCCAACCTGTTAGGCTTGTACATCTCGCCTACCTTCCTTGAATAAACTCTCAAGCTCTCTCTCTCAGACACACGGTGTTAGATTTTTTACTCAAGTTGAAACAGCAATCCTAACACAGCAGACACAGACTGAGTAGCTGTATGGGTGATGACGGACCTTGTATACTTACAGAAGTGTGTTGCATAAAAAAACTGAGAACCTCATTGCATAATTGTTTCTTAGTTATTATTATGAGAACTGGATCTTGTTTTTCACCTACTGTATTGTATATTGCCATGGGTAACTTTAAAAAAATTTATTTTATCATACTTTATTTCATGCTTTATTTTGATAGCCGTGACCTAGTGGTACCATAATACTTAGATATGGCCACACATTTTGCAAGCTTGGATGCATTTCTGATGTGTGATGTGTCAGGTCAGAGTGCTGTTGTTGTGCTTATCGTGCTGTCACCTGTAGTGTCTTATATGTAAACTCTCCGGCAACGAAGCCCAGGATACTACAGCTTAATTTCCTATATGTCAACACACCACCGTCAAGTACACAATGGCAGTATGTTACCAGGGCATCTGATTGGTTATTCGCTCAAGCTACACTAATGACACTAACATCTACATTAGAATGACTGATAATTACCTTAACCTCATAATTACCAGATCTTGAGCTCATACATATGAGAAAATGATCTCTCAGATACAACAGAGCGCACAGATTATGTCCCATTAAGAGCACTGAATGTGCAGCTGGACATGGACGCTAATCCTATCGTCGCTGATCACATGCAAACTGTGCTTCGCTCCACAAAGAAAGAATAAGAAATACTATTCATTTTTGCATAACAGACAGCAAAATAAACAAGAACAGCAGGGGGCTCTCAAACTACTCTTAATTACAGCAGAGAAAATAATAAGCGTAGTGAAATAAAGAAAAAACCACTCAGCCCTGCTATGAAAGTCCCACATGGGTACTGGGGTTTGGCAACGTACTGTGATATTGCACTGTAGTGGACTGTTTCGGAGGCTGAGCTGCTGCTACTGAGAGGATATGGAAGGAGTGACCAGTTGAGGAAAAGTCAGCAGGCTCATATCTGTCCCACAGCTTTGTGGCCATAAAACTGCTGTGGCCACTTTAAGGACACTGGCAAAGAAAGATGGACTGACCAAATGTTTTACTGTAGATCTTCTGTATGGGTCCAGGTGTAGCGAGACGAATAAGGTTAAAGGGGATTTCATCAATTTTGCAACATGGTCAGTTTACTCAGATACTCCCTATTCAGCTTTTGAGATTTTGACAGAAATAAACCCTGATGATGTCATAGTGATAGAAAGTCTTCGTTACAAATTCATCGCATGGAGTTTGAATGTCATGGGCATTTACCAGGCAGGGACGGTCAAGTGGAATTATGCTGTTGGTTGCATTATGGGAAACGTATGTTCCAGAGTTTCTGGGTATTGACCAATGCAAGAGGCTAAAATCTTTTATGGAAGACAAAGCTGGGTTAGGCCACAGTTCTTTGGAATCAATGGGCAAAAATTCCATAATCACATTTCAGTTTATTGTGATTCAAGTGGTCTGAGAGCAAATTAGACATCTGCACCTCCTCTTGGCTCTGTTTTCAACCTTGGAAAATCTAGCCTGTGATGGGGAGCTTTGGCCAATCACAGGTCTTTTCAGAGAGAAAGAGTGTTCCCATTGCCTGTTCTACAAACGCAGATGTGTGTACACATTCTTTCAGATGGATCACCTGTGTGTCAATATCAGTGAAGCATTTCAGAGACCGAGTGAACTTGCTGTACTTCTCCTGGACAGGTAACAGGCTGCTTAGCCCTCTGCTAACTGTGGCCAAAGACTCACAGCTGTGGCTGTGTTGTTTGTGTTGCGTGCATGTATGAAGTGTGTGCATATGGAGCTGCTGGAGGAAGGCTATATATATATATATATATATATATATATATATAAATATATATAAATATATATTATTATTTATTTTTTTTCTACATTTCTGCCTAACCCAGTTTTAAAGTAAAAATAAACAATTTTAAGACCATTAAGACAAATTTGTATTTCTGCTGAAGGCTATTCCTCTGTTTTCTTTGTGTTTATGAATATTGTCATATTTATTAATTGTCTTTAAATTGTCTCTCTTTCAGGGGCAGGATGCAATCCCACAGCGTCTTGACCTCTCCTTTTTCCTGCCATGCTTTTTTATCTGAAGCTTCAGTGCTGTTAGATTTTTATGCTTGAAAAAACAAGTTTAATTTCTGCCCATTTTTCTTGGAAAAAAAAGCTCTTTGTATGGAGAGCAAATCAAAGATCCCAAATAAATGTGAGCCAATTCTGTAGTACAAAACCTCAGGCCAAAAATGGAATTAATTGTTTCAGTTGTCACTGTTGCTCTGCCTTCAGTTTGGGAAATGGAGCTCTCTGGTAACTTCAGCTCTAAATCCACCTCAGTCCGTCTGTCTGTCTGACCAGTGGTGACAAGCTCTCCCACAGATCCCGCAGAGGATTGCTCCCTCTCACACGTACACATTTTCTTTCTACCTGCCTCGCTATCTACATCTGTCATTTTCTGTTCTCTTTCTGACACACATAAATACGTGCACGCACACATGCGCACACACACACACACACACACACACACACAAACACACACACACCTGTGTCCCCTGTGGGTCCTGTTTGGAGCGTTGCTTTCTTTCCCAGTGAGGCACCATTGTGAAGCCGCCGAGCCTGAGGGAAGAGAGGCCAATTTAACCCTCCCTCTATCACTCCTTCTCTCTCTCCCTCTTCCTCTCTCCCTGCATCTGTCTCTCTCTCTCTCCCTCTCTCTCTCTCTTTTTGTCCCCGCTGACTTGTTTGTCCCACTGGTGTTTACCTCCTCCTCTCCCTCTGTTTGGCTCAGCGTCCACCCTGACAGTGTAAGACCATTATTTTTCCCTTTTCACTTGTACCCTCTCCTCTCACCCCGGTTCTCTCTTTTTCTCTCTCTCCGCTGCACCCACCATCCATTCTCTTTCTCTTTCGGCACCCTAATTGGCATGGCACTTTTTCCCCTGTCATCTTCAGTGTTGCTTTGAAAGCTGCAGTCAGCCCAGCAGGATACTAGAGAATGTGCAAGGCCCCCCTGCACTGACTAGGTCCAAACCGCTGTTTTAGTATCACCGTTATTCTGGTCTTAATATACACTACATGTTCCCTCAATCGTCCCTAAAGACATTCATTCATACAGGGGGTTAAACACAGAATCACATACACTCATATATGCATGCATATGTTTCATATATGCACATATAAAGATACATATCATGTAGGCAAACTACTACTACTACTACTGGGAAACGAAGGAGGCAGAGTACAGCATATTATTTTAGCAGAGAGAGAGGAGGACTGTGATAGGCAGTGCATGATGCTCAAGGAATTCTCTGTACATTTAAGGGTGTAAATATTTGAGAAGCTCCTGCAGCTGTGTGTATGACTGCTACTACCCAGCTGCAGGCTGTCGTGGGCATGGTAATGCTCGTCAGTTCTCCTGGGGTGAGACCTTACCGCCTAGCACAGCTAAACCATTACAAGGCCTCCTCAGGAGCCCCCTTGTCGAAGATGGCAAACTGTCTTAAGTTATTCATGATATGTTGCATTAGACTTGCGGCCGAGGCTTGCTTTATATATCCGTCATTGCACAGTACTCAACGTACCACGTGTACCAACTTAGAGTTGGACATTCATGGGGAAACAATGTGTGAGATCCATCAATATTCATGATAACATTAAATTCTTTTGACTTTGGGCCTCAGCAAGGAAGCAAAGTGTTACCCTGGTATTACCCTGACAGAGCGTTATGATTTTGAAAAGACAAAAAGATTATGATATCAAAGATGAGTTACAGAGAAAGAGATACAGTATGAAAAAAAGAGAGAATTGTAATGGTGTAAAAAAAAAAAAAAAAAGGAAAAAAAAAGCCCTCTTCACAACCCCCTAGGTCTCGTTAGTTAATTAGTCTCGTTAGCCGGCTTAAAAGTGGAATCTCCCCAAAGCCTTACGTAGATTTATCAGCAGTAATTGAAAGGTAATTCCAACTCCTGCAGGTGTAGCTCAGCCAGTGCTTCCAAAAGTGAAGTCAAAAGAGCCAAGTGGTTGAGAGGCAGATGAGGGCTGCAGTATATTTTACAACACGGCCATTGAGACGTTGCACCGCCTGTGCTCCCTGTCTACATATCCTGATCCTTTGTACTTCCTCCTCTCACTCTCAACATTGCCTATTCCCGCACAGCCCCTTCTCACCACTCCCGTTTAGCACCTCCCATCTTCTTCCTCAATGCTCTCTCTAGATTCATCTTAATAATTCATCTCCGCTCTTGCTGAAGAGAACACAAACCCTGCAAAGAGAGAGACGAGAGAGAGAGGACTACCCTTCAATAACACCTTTCTGCAATGCCACCACAGTTGGGAGCCCCAGGCTTTTCCCTCTCTCTCTCTCTCTCTCTCTCTCTCTCTCTCTCTCTTTCTCGCAATGTTTTTCTCTCCCCGCTCTCCCGCTCATACCCCTCTTTTTTCACAGCTCCCTCTCTTCCATCCCCTCAGCACGTACGCATTATTTTCTACCCCCAAGCATGCCCAAGATGCCCCCAGCTGTGAGGAAATGTCAGACGTTTACCACCCACCACTCTCCTTACCAAATATGCAGTCTCACACAAACACACACAAGGCACAAGGGCATGCAGTACATTGCACTCTCAGATACACCCTGACTTGCACACAGACACACACACACACACACACACACACACACACACACACACAAGCCCACACCCTCTCGACAGACACAGCACAAAGGAGGAAATCTCATTAGTCAGAGGGGTGTATGGCATTGATTTTTGCTTCTCTCTGGTCTTGGTGGGATCTGGTTTGGCACAGTCTGGCTCATGCTAGAGAACCCACAGCAACACCACGGGTTAAGCCGATTACATTTTTGGGGAGCAGGGAGACCTGAGGGGTAAAAGGATCCAGTTTTGTTCCACTCCTCCCTCCGCAACCCCACCCTCCCCTCTTTTTCTCCCCCTTTTTCTCTCTACTGATTTATTCATATGCTCCTGAGGTTTAGCCACCATGGGCTTATGGTTGCATTCATTGACTTGAGCTGGAAATGATTTCAAGTTCTGTGGTTTATATTTGTGAATATTGAATATAGAGACAAATGGAAAAGGGAGGAGGGTTAGAGGTGAAAAATAGTACAATGGCTCACTAATGCGGCCTTGTGAAAATACACTTCACAGCAAAGCAAACTGATAGCAATAGCCAGGTTGATAAGTGGATATTACCTTGCTGTTGGGCATATTTAAACATGTGAATAGCTGGCAAGCCGGCATAAATTTGATCAGAAGCTGCGCGTATCTGCCATTTCCCTGCCCTTTATCACCAAGCTTTGATCCGGCATCAGGTGTAGTTTGATAGAAATGCTTGCGGTGTCAAATTTCACACAAAGTCGGGCTGAATAAAAAAGTACGCATGACATTTTTTCTCTAAAGCCTGCTTTGGTGTAAAGAATTGAATGGGTAAAAGGTGTGCCATTAAGATAAAAAAAAAACCTGAATATAGCCAAAGTCATTACGTTGCGTAGTGTCTGGTCATTTCATGCTTGTGTCCACTGCCAGATGGTGGAATGCGGGCCAGCATATGTGAGTCAAACTGGGAGAGAACAGAGGTCTCTCTGGTGTTGGCAACGTCGTCCCCGTCGATTGAATCCTCATTACCGTACTCTCATAATTGTGTTTCTCCATTTTTTTTTTTTTTTTCTATCGGATATTCTAATGGCTGCTGTTGCATGTAATTATGTAGCAATTATCTGCCTC
>NW_019520213.1:11901-21354 GCF_002814215.2 Seriola lalandi dorsalis
CATGAAAACAATAAATCGCATTTTCATGCACCTGTTGACCAAAAAGTAGTTATACAGCGTATTCTCTGGCAAGTTATTAGCACCTGTAGCTATAGTTACATTAGAACAGTGGCAAACGGAGACTCTGGGGGGCCCCAGGCAAAGAAGCCCACCTAAGAACCCCACCCAGCACACCCCCACACATATGCAGACTGTTGGTAGACGCTACAATCTGCAGATGTACCCTAAACGCCTCACATGCAGACAGTTGGTAGATGCTAGCTGCAGCTCACATCATTAGGGGCTGTATAGTGTCTTTATGGGAGGTTTAAGGGGATTTAAAGGTGTCATTTCAATGTGAGGGGCCATCGGGGGCCCCTTTTTCCCTTAGGGGCCCCAAACATTTGCCTGGTGCACCTCTGCATTTGAACCTGTACTTTTTTAATTCTAGAGATTGACATGCTGTTTTCAAATTCATGTTTCAAATCTCATCCCATACAGGCAACACTCCATGCAGGGAAAATCACTATATTCATGGATGACATCGTGTGACAGTAGCGCTGAAGCAATCGGTCAGTTACATGACAGAGATGTGTGTTAAAAATGTTAAATGTTAATGAATTAAGAAATATAAACTTATTTAAGATTCCTGACGGTGCATATTGTAGATATTTAAATGGCTGTTTAGAGTGTTACCATGGCATTTAATACACACATTCAAGTCCCTCTCAGAATCAACTGTAATAACTGACATTTTATCCAGCGCCACTATCAAGTCAAAATTTCAATTTGCACAATACTTTGGTGTATGACTGAACTCAGGTGTATTTTGTGTTTGTGGTCACTATAGCATTTAGCTAATGTAAGTTAAGTAAAGCCTCATAGAGCTGCTAGTCTTGTTTTAGCCTAATACATTCCTGCCCACTTCTGGCCCTGGAGAGCCCCAGTTCAGTATATCTCCCATCTCTCCCTAGCCTGCCCACACCTGATTAGCTTTTAACTAGCTGAGCTCACCTGATCCAGCTAATCAGACGAAGCTGGATAGGGGAATTACAGTGCTAGGGATCTCTGAAGTTGGCATCAGTAGCTTAACAAAAACTTTAACTACCCATTAAAAGCGGTTTTAGTTCTTCTGTTTTAACTGGAAGCTGAATATCACCAATTTATATGAATTATGGAGATACATGGTTTTCCCGAGACAGAGAGGATTATCTTTTTTAATGCACTGATAATTAACTAAGCAGACATGTAGACTAATTACAATTTCGCAAGTACTTAATCGTGCTGCTTCTTAACATAATGTTACTTCTACGAGACAATCTGTGTGCGTGGTGGCATGGTGCATATGTTCATATGTTTTAATGTAAAACAGAAGTAAACATGTCAGTAACGTCTTTCCCCTTATTAAAACATTTACGTACCTTGCACTTGACATATCCAAGAATCACGTCTGTGAAAGCATCACCACACACACACACACCCACACTCCTCCATCTGTGCCCTGCCCCTGCCAGACATCTTGTGGCCCGTAGGGCAGCAGCAGGGTGTGGTCTGCCCTCGAGGCACCAGAGGGGTGCCCTCTCGCCTCGAGGCTCTCAGCAAGCCCAGCTGCGCCATGGATGGTCCCTGCCCCTGGGTGCTGAGAAAGTGTGTCGCCTTCCTCTGATTCCTTTTCACGCACTCACGGCACTAGCCAGCGAAAAGTTTTCTCGATAACCTCTCGCTGACAAAACAGATACAGGCTAGCAGGGCCTTCCAGATACCATCTGTGCATGCAACACTTCTCGTCTGCTCTCTGTCACTGCGAGGCGTCGCAGTCAACACAGAGACATGAAGTAGGATTCTGGAGTCATGTCATGTCATGATGTATTATTTGTTATGGCATATGACTCAATTACTAACACTTACAAACTAGGCATTTATTAGAAAATTCTTTGGTCTAAAGGTCATTTGATCTAAGTTTTTTTTGTTTTTTTTTCTGTAAGTTGCTCCACTCTTTTGCACACTCTTATATGAATAGCGGTCTTTTCTTGGCTCAACACCTTCCCTCACTCTTGGGTTTCTCTCCCACATAAATGCTCAGTTCACCAGCTAAAGCCTGTAATCAACTTCATAAGCAATTTCCTCAATGCATGCACATTGTGAGACATGAATGTACAAAATGGAACGGCTATCTTAGGAGTTTCGCTGTTTTTCTTCTTTTTTTTCCTCTTTTTTTTTTTTACTGGCCTCTGGCGTTTTCTCTTGTTCAATCCCCTGTACCTCAAAGAATAGAGGTACAGAACAGCGAGAATTTGAAAAAGACGGTAGGCTGAGACTAATTTTGGAATTTTAACAATAGACTTATGGACTAAAACGCTCATTAGTTTTACTTGTTTTAGTCGTTCCATCCATTGTTCTGGCAGTGAGAAAGGACACCTCAGCTTTTGGCAAGTCACTGTGCAACAAAAGCCAAAAGTTGCCTTCATATTGTTGTGCGTCATTGTGGGGTGTGTTATGTGGGAGGTGAGTGAGAGAGTCAGAAACATAAATTAGATACAAAGCATCAAACTGAAAATATATCACAATACAGGATTTACTGCAAAGCACTTTCATTGGCCTATAATTCAAATTTAATCTTTTTACTCTTGAGTAGTCCTGAGCAAGTCCTAATTTATTATTACTGTGTCTTGCTGCATTTATAAGTGAATAAGACTGTAATGTCTGTTCTCAGAGGTGGATAATGGTACAAAAGTAAAACAACAAAAACTTAATTTTTTGGTTTCACTTCTTTAAAAATGACCAGTGAAAAAAAACAGTTTATTTTCACTATTCAGCCAATCTGAATCGAGTATTCAACAGAGCTGCTGGAAAATCAGACGGGTGCTTACTCCTGCACGGAGCCTCGGCAGCTGTTGCTATAGAGACTGACAAGTTGTGGGCAGAAGTTTCTTTTGGATTGCTCACTGGCACTGTCTTGTATGGTCTGGTCCTCTGTTTCCTTTAGCCTTTTGTTCCCTCTCTGATAATTCAAAGGACAAACACACACACACACAACACACACACACACACACGCACACGCACAGAAGATACTCCCCTGAGGTTTTGGCTTTACTGTGCCAACTGCAAAAAACAGTCGAATTCAAGAAATGCACTCCACTGTCACTGACATTCAATGAGTTAAATTTTTTTTAACACTGCATTTGCTGCAAAATAAAGATGTAACCAAAATATAAAATACACAGTCAAATGTAATCAGACAGCTCACGGGCCTCTAATAAAATGTTAAGGTTGTTTTTGCATTACATCATTTTAATATATATACATATATATAGTTATATAGTACACACAATAGTGCAACCTGAAGCCACTGAAGGTAAGAAACTGAAGTAAAATGGCATACGTGGGTGGGATATACAGTGATTGATTAAATCACTCAAAAGTTGCCTCAAATCACATTTGATTGGATTCATTTTTCTTTAACCCCCCTCAGTTTAATATGGCATTAATGTTTTAAAGGAAAAGAGAGGGAATTGATATAAAAAATACTTATATCAAGAAAAGCTGGGACAGAACTTGGAAAATCATTTCATCGTGTCTTTAAGGCAAAGAGATGTCTATGAGAGTCGAAAAATAATAGTGTTTCTTAAAGGTTTAACAACCACTTAATGAACATACTGTCAGGACCTCTGCTTCTGCCACTCTCCCTCCTCCCTCTCACTCTTTGTCCCTGTCTGGTATTTAATTGCAGGGGTGGAGACAGGTGTGCAGGAGGTCGGGCCACCAGCTGATCATCATCATCATCCTGCTCTGCTATTAATACCTGGTTCCAGCTTCAACTCGCCTCCAGATCATAGACCCCGTCTTACAGTCAGTAACATTCAGCTATAGTTGTTTAGCAAATTGTGAAATTTTGCTAATTCCTGCCTCCCTCTTTCTACAGTGACACCCAGGTTAACTCCTGCCATCGTCTCCCTCCTGCCTTGTCTGAAACCCGCCCTGAACTCCTACTGCCTGGCTTCCTTCTTCATTCAGCTCCCAGCACCGGTCCCAGCCCTGACCACCCCCTGCTACCATGTCCCTTCCTCAGCCTGTGTCTCCTTCTCCCAGCCATCAGTCTTCTCAGTTCTTCCCCGCCGCTCACAACCAGGCTGTTTACAAATTCCCTTTGGTTGAAATGTTCCTTCTCTGTCTCTGAATTCTGCATTTGGGTTCCCACACAAGCTTTAACATGTTGGTCCGCAAGAACTTTTACTCAAATATTTTTGCAAACATATACACAATTTACAAATAATATATAAGACATAATTCCCATTTTCTGAACAGTTTCAGTTGCTTTCTGACAAGCAACAAATGGCTAAGGCTCCGTAAGTACCAAAATGCTAAGTACTGTATACAAACATACAAATAACCTACTCCACATATATCACGATGAATGCACATACTACATAATCATTCCCTTCATAATTTATACAATAATTAACAGTGTATAATATTCATAAAACACATAAAAAACAGGGTGAATTAATCAAGAATGACAGGGTGGTGTTTTTCCACAGCAAAAAAAAAAAAAATGTACTTGAATAATCAAAATATCCCAATTTCCTCTTAATATCTGGTTGGAGAGAGAATCGGTTTATTTCAGACAAGCAGATAATCTAAAATAAACCAAAAATTAGATGACAACAATTTTTAGCCTTTTTAAGTCATTTGATAATATAATGAATTTTCACTGATTTAAAATAAAATGCTTTTTAATAGGTTTTAGACAACTCTTATATTTTTATCCTTTTTACACACCATTGATTTACTGTAAACTTGCTACAGAATACACACTCACCAAGCACTTTATTAGAACACCATACTAATCCCTTTGCTTTCAAAACAGCTCCAGTTCTTCAGTCCACATGATGTTGAAAACTTTCCTTTGATATTCTGGTCCATGTTGACATGATCACATCACATCATTTCTGTAGCGGTGGCAGCTGCACATTCATGCAACCAATCTCCCTGTTCTACCAGAAAGTGTTCTACTGGAATCATATCTGGTGACTGAGATGACTTTTGATTCGTGACATGGTGCATTATCATGCTGGAAGTAGCCATAAGAAGATAATAAACTGTGGCCATAAAGGGGGGCACATGGCCAGCAACAATACTCGGAGAGGCTGTGGCATTCAGACCATGATTTATTGGTATTAAGGGCCCAAAATGTGCCAAGAAAACAACACCCTCATTATTACACCACCGCCGCCAGCAGCCTGAACTGTTGACACAAGGCAGGTTGGGTCCATGGATTCATGCTGTTGACGCCAAATTCTGACCCTACCATCTGCGTGCCTCAGCAGAAATCCAGATTCATCAGTCCAGGCTTTCCAGTCTTCAACTGTCCAGTTTTGGTGAGTCTTCTCCCCCCATTCTCATGTTTGATGTGCTTCCACATGATTGTCTGATTGGATAGATATAAGAATAAGCAGGTGTACAGGTGTTCCTAATAAAGTGCTTAGTGAGTGTACTATCTTTTCACTTTTCACACTAGCTTTCAACTAATGTCTTAAACACACCCCAATTGAAATAACGTGAAGGAAAGATGAAATGATTAGCCTTGTTTTGAGCATGAACGCACCTTTAGACTGTGCAGATGTCCATATTATTGTATCCAGTTTAGAATTACAGTCATTTGGGAACCCTGTTGCCCTCTCTGAAGCATTTTCAAAAGGATTATGGATCTTTTGCAACAAGTGGACTGGCACTCTCTGTACCTTTCTAATCTGTAGGTATCTATGGATTTTGTATATTTTACTGACCTCCTAAGGGAAAAAAAAAATCCATTCTTTTGTTTTTTATTATTTTCTTTCAGGTGGATATAACTGTTTTCTTGTAGTGAAGAGAGCCCACAAAGAGAGGGAAGATATTAAATGAGAAGGAAAGAAAACAGCCTGGGAGGAGGTGTCAGGGAGGTTTGAAATTACCACAGTGAACTATTTTTTATGAAGCTTGTGAACTACTCTAACTCAAGAGGATTCTTTGCTTTCACACCGGACGTGAGAAGACATGAAAGCTCGGAAAATTGTCAGAAATTTTGTAGTCCATTTCCACCCTCAATATATATATATATATATATATATATATATATATATATATATCCTTCTCAGAATGGCTCTGCAAACAGTCAAAAGAAAGACTGGGAGCTACAGTGGTGTTGGACTAAAGTAGGGCAGTGTGTGCAACTGGGAGTAAATGTGTTCTTAGCCTATCCCACTCTGAAGTCTTTGCGCTGAAGCTGAAGTGAAATAGAGAGGCACATCTATCAGAAAACACTCAGCCAGATCCATAGCCTAAGGCAGCTCATTCTTAAACCTCCAAGACCACAAAACAGCCATATTCCTGTTGACTCAGTAGTCATTACTTTAACCGTATATACAGTAGAGTTAATGAAATATACTTCTTTTCTGTAAAGCTCATTAGTGTGAAGGTTTACTCCACTCCTGTTTATTTTGGTTTACAACAATCCTGTTTATTCTGTTGAGGAAGTCTATCTCCAGATTTTGAAGATAAAAACATTTCTACAAATTAGCACAGAGTGAGCATTAATTCTTTAGTAAGTACATCAAATACAGAGGAGCAGCTGCTTAAGGATGCTGATTGTGTTTTATCAAAAAAAAGGCAACTGCAAATTAAGCTATTCTTATTATGTAATTACAGTAAAGTAAAGGCAATGTAAGAAGCTCACTACTCAAATCAGAACATCAGCTCTCTGCGTGCACTGTTATAATGAGGCAAGGATGACAGAAAAAAGACAGAAGTCTGGTGAGGGATTTTTTTTATGTGGCAGAATACTATTGAGAGACAAAGTACATGTACAAAAGTAGATTTAGCCTTAGCTGTAGTAAAAATACAATGGAAGTTTTGGGGAAAAAATTGAGTGATGAGTATAAGAGAGAGAGATCATAGTCCTGTGAATATAATAAAAAAAAAGAAAATTATAAGTTTTCTCGAATTTCAGAGACATACCAGTGACAGTGAAGAAAGGGGAAATAGGATTTTGGGGAGGTTCTTCACAGGCACTCCAATTTCACACTATCAAATTAAAGTGTCCATGTATCTGAGGATGGATGAGTGATATCCCTGCTAGGTGCTAGGTGGTCCGCAATTCCCATGAATAATTTGAGTGTGTCACTGTGGGCGGTCCTTCTAAAGGAGATTGTGCAGGCAGGGGGCCGGGTAATGATAGATATACCTGGTTTCCCTTTCATCCCTCCCTTCACCTCACCATGAGTTAAAAGATAATGTGGATCCTAAAGCTAGCGACTGGCTCTACAAATTTATTTTAGTAAATCGTGTATTTTCCATTTGATTTTTTTTCTGTCCTTTAGTTTCATCCTTCATTTTTGTTCATTTAGTATGCAGATTGTGGTATTTGGAGTCAAGTTAGGAACATTCAGCCATTTCCAAGACACTTAATTTGATATTTGCATTCATAATCCAGATCTATAAGCCACGTCGGTGGAGAAGAAAAATAGCCTGAAACGTCTTCGGCGCCACAGAGAACTCCCACATAGCTTCACACTATCATTTACTGCCAAGGTGGCAGCTATGGTGACAGAGGCTAAGAGGGGAGCCTGTCATTTGAACAGAGAGGCAGGAGGGAGATGACACAGGGAGCAGGGACTCAAGCAATAGTGAGACTGAGCCGACAGGAAAAATAAAATGAAATAGGGGTTTGAGAGGCGACATGGTGGTTTTAGCGGAGAACTGAGAGATTAGTAAAAGAAGTGGTTAGTTTTGTTTTATATTTCTTTTCAAAGTCCCATTTGAATACACACAACACGGATGCAAATGAGCTAGACAGCCACTTACAATACACACAGATAAATGTATGTGAGTAAAAATGTGTCCACACCAGTCAGATGTCCAGCACAGCTCTGTTTCTCTCCCAAGGCTGAGAGTTGATGTGTGACTGACAGACAGCCATGGACAGCTTGGTTAGACACACCACACTCTGGGGAGGCCACCAAGACTGAAACGGCGTAGAGGGGGCTGCAGGAGTAAAACGAGGGAGGAGGTGGGTGGATGATTTTTAATGGTAGAGGGGCTGAGGATAAAAAAATAAAATCAGATTGAACTCAGAGTGCTGAAACATTACGCGTGAAAGAGAGAAACAGACTGAGTGAAGCGAAGACATTCGGCAAGTATAATTAATGCTGAATTTGTCGCTTCATTTTTATTCCCTTCCAGCTAGGTTTATACATGTCCTGCTCACATTCCATCAAGGTCATATTCTGATTTCTTTCACTGCGATAAACACTCATTTAAAAGTTGGGCAGGGATAGAGGAAAGTCCACGGAGTGCAGAAGTAATTTTTCATGGGATTCACAGAGTGACTTAGTCTTGATGCAGTATGTGCCATATCCAGACAAATTAACAGTCAATTCAACGCAAGTCAGGAGAAAATTCAACAGTTATAGTTAATTAAATCTTAAAGGCAGGAATCTCTTCCTTCGAACGGAATCAATCATTCAAAACATCTAATATTGAGGTATGAAAAGGCTGCAGTTTGATGGAGCTGAGTGTCTGTTTTCAGCTTCTGTTTTTGTTTCAATTTATGTATGTTTGTAAAAATGTGTATCAATACCAATACACCAATACAGGTGTAGTATTGGTTTGGTATGGTATTGAACATTTTCCAAATATACAAAGCATTACATGCATGTGTTTGAGATTTGGCTGTTTATCTGAGCTCAGCACCTTTAGGGGACCTGTTGAAAGCTGATTGCAGCTCTGATGATAGAAAATAATATCAAGTGTTACTGAACAAACTTTGCAGTTGATTTCTTCTACATCGGCATTCACCAAACCTACTCATCTGTTTTCTATTCAGCAATATACATCCCTTTGATTCATTCCTTCACGTATCACTCTACCTGAATGGTATAATTTCCCACATCTCTTCATCCTGAGATGCCTGAGCTGTAAATCACATTCAGAAATGTGCCATCTTTTACAGCAAGTGTTAAAACTTGGCCTCTGATAACCTTCCTTCTCCTTTTCCTTTGCTCTCCTTCATCTCCTTATCAAAGACCCAGCCTTTTAATCCACCATGCCTCTATGGTCACATTCAGTCATGAGTGTCCTGGAAATCCACCCCATCTCCTCTTCAAATCCATGCAAATCACAACATCTAAGCGCAGCAGAGCTTCCTCTGAGAAAGAATTATGCACATGTGGGAATTGGACAAGTGAAGAGGGAGGAGAGAGGGGGAGATGCGTGTACACCCCTCCTCTTCTCTCTCATCCTCAACTTTGTTTATGTCATGCTTCTCTTCAAAAGATCTCACTCGTTCTTTTAACTTGTTTCAGTTTGGCAACGTAAAGCAAGTTAGAGACAGTGAGGGAGGTTGGAGGTGGGGAGTAAAAAGTCCCAGGCATTTTGGAAAGAAAATATTGTGTCTGTGATCCAGGGGGTTGACTAAGCACTGGGGTTTGGAAAGAGGTT
>NW_019520213.1:21374-121890 GCF_002814215.2 Seriola lalandi dorsalis
GGGGGGCATGGTTGGCATGGGGAGGGGGTTTGTTCGACAGTTAAATCTGGGTGCAGAGAGGATGAAGGATAAGTGTAGGAGGACTAGAGCCGATTGACATTACACACACATATTGTATGAATGCATGTACATGCACACACACAATCTTAAGTTTGGAGTGAGGGCTGAGGTCAGATCTGGCTTTGAGTTAATCTCTCTCTTAAGTAATACCAATATGTATTATATTTCAGGAGTTTATATTGTGTTTGCCGACATGTTTGGCACTGGAGTGGCAATGCGATTATCTGACATTAAAGATGTCTCTAAATTCCTAAAAGCCTTCACGGCTACAGTTTACTAAGTCTGCAGCGTGACTCAGTGAGGCAGTGTTGCTCTAAATTTAAAGCTCACTGACATACAACCTTGTGAATTTCATCACTTATTTTTACAATTTGAGGCATGAATTCAGAATAAATTGTGATTGTGTCACCTCTAATATAATGGATCCGTTTCATTCCGTAAATAAGTAGATTTTAAAAGACAATTCCAAGGTGATTTTTAACACCTTCCATCATTTCAGTGCTAGTAAAACACAGGTTAGGTTTTCGCCCCATCCGTCTGTTTGCTTGTTTGCCTGTTTGAAGTATTTCCTTAAAAGTGTTTAATGGATATCCAGGAATTTATGTGGAACAGATTTGGTCAGAGGACTGCTCCTGAACTAAACATAATAATGTGCAACTTCTGATCGCCTCTCAGTAGATGAAGAGGCAAACCCCTCATTATGAGCTTAATCAAATCATATTTTGATTATACATAAGGAGAGCTGAATGCTGATTAGGTGCCACCTAAAAACCCCAGGCATGATATATGGCAATTGGTTTGTGGATATTGTTTGAAAATATGTTATATGTTATTATTTTCTAATATGATCAGGGTCCAACTTTATTATACTTTTTTGATGCCCTTTATTGATTTGGTGCCCTGCACCAAAATCTAACTATGAGACCTTCACCGCCTCCGCTGCATATAAATTCTAATCTAATCTAATTTAATCACATCACCACAGAGGTAACACATTGCCTCATTATTTTCCTTTTAATTCATGCAACTTTTAAGTTAGATTGAGTCTTGGCTCAGCAATTACAATGACACTTCACCCTGAACACACATTGTCCATTTGTGCCAGAAGGAATTATTGTGTTTGAGTACTCTAAAGTCTGTCATTGACCTTTAACTTGTGAAATTTTCATTCTCACTTTGACAATTTAGCTTGGTCTGTATTGTATTACACATCAGCAAAATATCAGATTTACTGAAGAGAGCTGAAGCATCTGCAGGCTTTATATAAGTGAGTCTGTGTGAGAGTTTAACTAACTGAAATTAGACTGTTGAGATGTATCTATAGTAAAAAACTGATTAAACTAATTAATAAAATGATCATATTTCCTTCAAAATTGTTGTTTCACACCTTTAAAAGCAAGATAAGACTTGTGGTGTTCAAATGTCAAATTGTTTAGATGCAGTTAAGTTTAGTTGCTAATTAGTTGCATATTGAGACATTAACAATTTCATTACTGAGAGGGACTTTTAATAAACCCGCACAAACATTAAAAGGAAGTTGCGTTACGAGTAACCAGATCCTTTACGTACACGATTGGTTGAAATAAATTATGAAAATAAATAAACAAATAAATAGAAATGTGTTTTTTTTTTTTTACCTGGAGGTAACTGGGATTTAGCTTGACGTGCTCACAGCACTGGAAAGTGACAGTGAAAAATTTTAACAGCACCATGTCTTTGCAGAAAGTGTTTTCCTGTTACGCTGAATAAACCACACAACATGCTGTCTACAGTTTTTAGTGGAACTACTGTGTACTGAAGAAAAACAGCCCATATAAGACAGTCAAATAACAAAATCTGTGGATTATACACAGAGTAAAACCTGGGCAACTTAAATCAAACCTTTTTTCATGCGTGGGTATTACTAGATAGAAGTGAGAAAATGTGTGTATTATACAGTTTTTTATATTTATTTATAATTATGTGTAGCTCGCCGTCTCTGCTATTTGGACCCAGATTAGAGTGAAGCCAATATATGGACAACTTCATTGTGGCTCAAACATGAGAAGTAAAAATTAAGGTTATTGTAAACACACAGATTAAATATAAAAGTGCTGCTTTTTTTTTTTTTTTTTCTGGTAATAAATGGTAATATGATAGTAAAGATGTGAGAAAACCAGCGGGAAACAATATTAAGTGATTTGAAAATAGTGGGAAGATGCAAATGAGCAAAAAGTCCAGTCGAGGTAAAACTGAGCTCAGGCGACTTTAACTCGATTTACCTATGATATTACAACTCGGTGTACAGACACACACAGATGCACATACTCAGCAGTACGTCTCACCTACCACACACACCTTTAGCCTCATAGCTTCCTCATGCACACACACAGAGATAGACAAATACATTCCCACATACACACACTCACACACATGCTCGCACCTCTGCTTGCGGCGCTCTTATCTGCAGAGTGCCAGATAGGTGCTGTGTGTCCTCTGAACATCCTGATCTCATCTCCTAGCAAAGTGATTGACAGCTCTGACAGCTGGGCTCCATCCACTCTGCAGACATGTGGACAACCACACACACACACACACACACACACACACACACACACACACACATACACACACACACAGCAGTCTTCACAGCAGCAGAAAGATGAAGGAGTGGGAGTAAGGGGAGAAGAAATGACGATGGGGAAGGGAGGGTGAAGGAGAGGAGGTTTGCTTCACAGATTGATGAGGAGATTCTGTTCAGTGGGAGATTGATTGATAAATGTAGAGGCAAACATAGATGTGGCCATGTAAACATATAAGAAAAATAAACTTGAGGGTAAACGGATGGAGTCAGGAGGGAGGAAAACCTGAGTGGGCAGCGGACATATGAAAGGATAATTATCCCCTCGACACATGTGCAGCAGCAGGCCCGCAGATATACACTAGCGCATATTTAAACACGCATTCTCTCTGATATACACTCTGAAGAGCGATGAAAGGGCAATTATTGGGATGCGCGCTGTAGAAGCCTGAAGCTCAGGGTTGAGTGCCTATGGGGATTGCTGGGACTACACCGATCCAGGTGGTGGTGGTGTTTTGTCACACACTAACAGACACACACAGCGAGTGCTCATCAGCAGACTAGAAGCAGCTAGTCGGCCCGTCTGCACATATTCATGTGTCAGTAATCACTCAGCATCGCCCTGTTTTCCCTGACTGCTCAGGCTTGTCAGAAACACTCAGGGTAACACGCATCACTCACTTCCCAGACATCCATCTTTGCGTGTGTGGTCAACAAGTGTATGTGTGTATGACCTATCTCCATCACCGCCTCAGGAATGACAGCCAGCCCATCATTAACCTCTCTGCAAGACTCCATGACAAGTCTGCTACCTGCGGCGGCCATTTTCTCTCTACCCATGAGCCGCGGCCTATATATAAACCGTGATGAGGACGAGCGATAAGGTGCTGGAGATAGAGGACAGGTCACTAACTTCACCGTAGCCTCGACAAATTACCCTTTAAATGTGTATCAGTAGCCGTGTCAATGAATAAAACAGTTTCAAAGAGGAAAAAAAGGCTATTGAGATTAGGACTTTGTGAGATTGATGTATCGAGTAATGTGTTGCTCAAAGCCACAGTCAGATATTGTCACTTGACATAAAAGCAATGAGTTGAACTCGGGGCTCGCTTTGAGAGAGGATTCTTGGGCTAAGACCATCGACTTGTCGCTGGATATAGTGTGGAGGCTGTGATAAGACTCGAACACAGCAGGAGGGCCTAATCCAAACCACCTAACTCCTCAGATGCTGAGCTGCACAACACCATGGAGATGATTAAGCAAGATTCCTCCAAGATAAATGTTTTCGCAAGAGATTACTCCCTGCTGGTGCATAGCAGACAAGTTGGCTCGCTGGCTTAGAGAACTCCTAAAATATATCATCTGTGAACGAGATCAGGTTTCCTCGTGTGCAGGAATTTGTCATAATTGGAATGATTGCTGATGGACTACAGTGAGAGACAGGGAGGAGTGAACTCTGAGTCATAAAAACGTCACTTTATAGGCCTTCAAACATTCAGCAACAATTGTTATTCCTTTTTATCCTGTGCTCAAATCTGCCAGTTTTTCAAACCTAATCTAAAAGATGCCCCATGTTGTCTTTCAGTTTAGAATCTCTGTGTTTTTGTGCCAAACTGAATTAGGGGCAGACACAAATAATGTGCCAGAAAAGGATGTTTTTTGGGTTTTTTTTTGTTCCCCTCCTCGCACTGTGAGACACTTCTTCATACGCTGAAGTATAGCAAAGGCCCATCACACTTAATTTCCTCCCAGATTCTGTCTTGTGTGCCGCTGCGTCTGTTGCTGAATCAACATCACGGCTGCCTGAGATAACGCAGTGCAGTGTCAAGATTATGTCCTCAAGTGTAATTTTACAGAGGCTGCCTGCTGCACTGACCAAGTTCAGCTGCTAAGCTGGACAGAAGCGGGTGTGTGTGTGTACGTGTGTGTGTGTGTGTTTTTTTTTTCCTTCCATATTGTCGGAACAGGAGCACACTGTATTACAGCAACCGGTTCTCTTTATTACCTTTCAGTAGAAACTAGCAGGAAAAAGCATTACAGCATGTGACTCAATTGCTTTCTGGCTACAGTCCATATGTCTGATCAGAGGCACACGTTCATACACACCTCCAGCAAAGGTTTCTGTTGTCAGTGTTGTTACTTTAATTTTTTCAGTTGATTGCATGTATGTTTTTTTTTTTTTTTTTTAACAAATGAGCTTTATTGTGCACATTCATTAAGCACTGTTAGAAATCTAGCTTTATCAAGCAGTTATTTACAAAAAAAAATATTCACAAAAAAGCAAAAATTAGAAAATTTGTGGAGCGAAACTTTGTTTATTTCCTCTCTCATTAATGATCTCCCAACCCGCTGTGTTTATCCTCTAACCCTTTGGAGGGGTTGGGGAAATGCTGCTTATGGGGGAGCGAAAAGTGACTTTACTGTTATACAGAAATCTTCACTACTGAGCATGCAGGGAAAAGTGTTGGGACAGACAGAGGCATAAGCATATACTTTGTCAGTTCTTCACACCGTTACCTGTTAATACTTGTGATGAAGCTACACGGAGGCAGGAAATTGCTCCGCTTGTGCTTTAACAGGGTTCCTTTACAAAGCAGTAAATGATGTCGTTGAAAGCTGCTGGTAGGAACACCAGAGCTGCTGTACCTACCAGCCATCCTGCTCGTTGTGATGAGACCTGTGGATGTGTGTGTGTGTGTGTGAACGGATGGTGGACCACCACAGTTTGTCTCGGCGAGCTTCACTTAAGCACATCTGTGTGTGCATCTTTCAGTGTGTGTGTGTGTGTGTGTGTGTGTGCGCGTGCGTGCGTGTGTGTGTATGGGGCGCATATATTTGTGTTTGCCTCCATGTGAGCCCTAAATGCCAGATCCTCAGACTTAATAGGCCCCCATTAAGAAATTATCTCTGGTGCTTTTGTGCCTTTGCACAGAAAAACCTAACTACCAATTAAGTGGTTGTGTGCCTAGATGGCCCATTTGCTTGGCTGTTGGTAATTATGGGTTTTCTCAGTGTTTTTCTCTTCTCAAGCCGGCCCTTCTCCTTTTGATTAGGCTTCTCTAGAGTATTACAATCCACAAACTCTGTCACTCTCTCCGAAATTAGCTGTCATTCCAACCACATGCATTTTTCATCATGCCTCCAGAGAAAGAAACCGCAGTTGAACCACAGAGCTAGAATGAATAGAATAAGTACAAACTTCGCTGATACACCTTAGATGTTTTTGCAAATGCCTTTTAGATGTACATTTATGCAGTCAGACAGACTCTGTACATTAGAGACAAAACAGTCAACAAACAGTGTTTCCCTGGCAGAAGAATCTCTATGCTGAACACTAGTACAATTCTAACTTCTAGTGTCCTCGACTGTGGCAGCTGAAGGAGTGGCTCCAGCCTCTCAGTCACTATGTGACAAAATGTAACGTTGCACAGACCTTGCACAGATATTTGTCTTTTTTTGATCATTCTCATGCTATGATTAAAGATTTCCACATCAAAAATCCAAATGAATTAATTCAACAAGTGATGTGTTTTAAGACATGTTTCTCAGCGATACTGTTGTAGATACACAACAGCAACCAGAGAACATACTAGTCCATACTGGGACATGTCTAAATATACTGTATATTTCTTTTTGTAAAATTCTTATTATGTTTCCTTCAATATTTCTTTAATGACTAAACCTTTTTGTTGTATTATGTCCTTTATATCAGGAGTTTCCAGAGTGGGGGCAGTGGTGCTTTCAGGGTAAGTCAAAGGTGCTGATAAATTTCCCCTTTTCTTTGTGCAGAGGTTTAATAACATAATTAACCACATAATAGTGAGGTAACGTTTATATTTAATACATTTTATTCTATGTCTGCAAGCATTAAAACAGAAAAAACAAGCAATAAACTATAAAAGTTCCACTCTTCCCTGTTAAATTTACCAAAATACCTAATCTGCAGAGAATCAAATACAGCATACTTCAAAAAATGCAAAACAGATGCCCAATGATGTTGTGTGTGTGTCCTTCAAATGGTCAGATTTATTCTGTACACAGAAAAAAAATACATTTAACCATTTGACAGATTTAATTTGTTTTTGATTTCTAACCATATTAATTCTAATATTTATCTGCAAATCTAAGTGACTGAAAATAGACTGACATTATTTGATTTACATTATTATTATTATGAGATTTGATGTCAAATTATGCCACGTTTTACATCAGTGTTGTTTCATTTGTCAGTTTTTGATACAATCAAATATCCATGGTGTCATTTTCAGCTGAAAAAGCTGCATCTACAGTATGTGTGTGTGTGTGTGAGTGTTTTGTGGGTCACCATGGGGGTTAAAAAAAACTTTATAGCGTCTTCATTCTTGTTACATTACATGTTCTATTAAATCTGATTGAAAATAATTAATCCTACTCATTTCAACACTGTTGTCTCTGTCCTGTGAAAACCATATATACTTCCAAAACATCACATTTTCATGAGCAGGGAAAAAATGCATCGTCAACGACATGAGAGATACATGGTTTTCACTGGACAGCGATGCTGTATAACTGACATGCTGGTCTGCAGTCCAGCTGCAGGTGTACAGTATGTGTAACGACTTCTGTGGGACATTGCTGCACTGAAACGTATTTGGTGTTGTGACTTTTGGATATTTAAATATGTAAATCACAAATCATTAAATAAGTAAAATTGCAATGATGCCTTTAGTTAAACAATCTGTACACCTGTGTGAAAATATTCTGAATGAATATGGAGTCAGTGCTATAAAATCAGCAACCACAGAGACTGCAGTTTTGCATCTTCAGACAAAGCCCAGTCAAAATCAGCTGACAGACATCACTTATTCATCTAGCTCCATGGTGAGAACTTGTTTCTCCCTGTGTGGTTCTTATCACCGAGCTTTCTCTACCACCGCCTGTCAAGGTCAATAATTGTAATTCAGGCTATTCATGCTCATCTCCGATGTGGACGCCTTTTATGTGGGGACAAGGAGTTGTTTTGAAGACAGGGAGACGGAGACAGGAGGAGGTGGGGGAAGGTCAATTGATTAGGAAGATACTTTTCCTGATTAGAGCCATCACTCAGTGTCACAATTATCAGTGTCATCAGCTCGTCTGCAACGAATTTTTGTTGCATCCTGGGACAGACCAACGCCCTCTGCGTGTCTGTGTGTGTGTGTGTGTGTGTGTGTGTGCAGTCTCCCCACGCTATCTCACACACTCCCAATTACTCTACCTGATTGGATATATGCAAATTGGACCAAAATTACAAGCCACCTGCAAGGGGACCCCTCATGGGACAGTTTTGTACACACACACACACACACACACACACACACACACACACACACAAACACACACACATACATCACACAGTATGATCTCTTCAGCCTTAACCTTCAACTGTCCCAATGGTAGGAAAGCATGTCTGTTCTCATTCCTATTGAACAAAGATCTGCTATAATTGACAGGGTGTAGGTGTCGCTACGATCACACAGACACGAACAAAGAGGAACCTATTTGTTTCAGCTCTCAGCAGTGCGTCTTTGAAAGGATATTTCTTTTCTTTTTTTTTTTTTAAAAAATCCTTCATGATATGCTCTTTCTCACCATGCATCTCTCCAATCCTATACTGCATCTATGCATCCGTCCTCTCCTCTCAGTGGTCAGAGCCTCCAGTTGTGCTACAAATGACCGCTGCCCCACCGTGACCAGCAGGCACCTCTCTCCTCTCGTCACTATTCTTTTCCTCTTATCTGCTCTCATTTACCCCAGCGTTCAGTCTGCCTCTTTTACAGAGCAGACACTTAATATATCTTCTCTTCTCTTCTCTTCTCTTCTCTTCTCTTCTCTTCTCTTCTCTTCTCTCTCCCTTTTCCTCTCCCTTTTCCTCTTCCTCTTCCTCTGCTTCTTCTTCTTCTCTGCCTCACCTCTCTTTGCCTCCAGAGAATTGGCAGGGGTAGAAATCTCTTCTCTCTCCCGTAGGCAACCCCAGTAAATCTCTCTAAGCTCTGCCTCCCCTGCCATACCTTTAGATTGAAGGCCACCTCCAAAGGTCACTGAGCAGAACTGATCCTCTGTATTCTCTTTATCCCGAAAGGCTGGATGAGACTGGAGAAGAGGGGTGGCCTGGGGCAGGGAGGAAGAGAGGGAGGCAGACAGAGGGAAGAAGGAGTTGGAAAAAAAGGGGCTGGGTAGGGAGTGGAGGTGTGGTTAGGGCATGGGGGTGAGGGTAGGGAGCAGAGGAAGAAGACAGTGGGACATGGGAGCTGAGCAGAGGGGAGGGCTTGGTATATAGCCTGAGGTTAGGAAGGAAGCAGGGGGCACAGATGTGGGTGAATGAAAGTGCTACAGCAGAAAATTAAAGCAGGAGCAATTCCAAAGCTATATACCAGACTTGGGAGGACTACTTGCTAAATTTAATCTGCCAGAAATTAGTGAATACCTGCTAGAAATTCATTCTTTTCTCCGGTGGGCAACTCAAAGTCAGCATTGGAGCGGAAGAAAAGAGGGCTGAAGAATTAATACAAAGACTGGCGAGGGGCAGGGATGCACCACAAGTGCAGCTGTGCTTGCCAAAATATTATTCCCCTCACTGCTGTTTCCTTTGAATACTGTGCTATATTCAAATACAAATGCACAACACGCACATACACACACACACACACACACACACACACACACACACACACACACACACACACACACAGGAGTGCAGTGATAGACTTTCCGCTAGTTATCCTGGATAAAAATACATAAATTGTGCTTTGTTATATACAATATGTTTGTATATAATGTGTACATGTGTTACATGTCAGCTGTTTAATGGTTGTTTCTGCCTTTCTCGTGGCACTAAGCGGCTCAGACGGAGAGACAAAGGGAGGAAGAGGACAAGGAGAGAGCACCGAGACATGTAGACAGTCTAATAGCTCAGGCTTATAGAAGGAAGGAAGTAAGGAAGGAAAGAAGGGGAGAATAGTGCTCTCAGAGCGAGAGGGTGATATTTTTCTCTCTTGGGAACCCTTAGCCTTTTGGATTATGCTCTGTTGTTATGGTGCTTATTATGCTTGCTGACAGCTAAATGGTTGTCAGACATGCTGCAGTCTATAGACTTGGCCGTAATATAAGGGGATTGTTGTGCGTGTGTGTGTGTGTGTGGGTGTGTGTGTGTTGCTGGCTCTATGCTTTTCTGCACATATAGGCAAAAGTGTGTTTTTTTTTCCCTCATGTATTGAGGTGACTGACTGAAGCTAACAATGTCAGCTAGTGCATTCAAGCTCCCATACATCTCTGTCCAGTCCCATCCACTGCCTCCCCATTTACGTGCCACCTTGCCTGTGTAATTTCTCTCTGTAATGAAAGTTCCTCTGCCCATCAGTGGTTGAAAATGATACTGGAAATATTAATAAGGGCCCCCTTTTTAACCAAATTACATTCTATCAGAGCCGAGATTAAATTAGCAACCGCCAAGGTGTGTAGGAACAAAGCTAATGGAATTGGATGACAGCATCCGTCAATCAACAAACGATTTAGGTCATTCCCTATCCAGCCTCGTCCCTCCCACTCTTATCAATCTCGCGCACACACACGGAAATGTGATGTTGCTCGTGAGGGGAAGCAGCACGTTAGATCTGCCTCCTGCTTGCTACACCTACTGATGCAGCCGCTATAACAATGCTCATGTTGGATGTTACTTCCAGCAGGGAGCGAGAACACATGTGGGCCTCCAAGTTCACACACACAACACATTTGAAAGGTACAGTACACTGCATAATTGGATTGTGCGGTGTTATTGTAAATGATACATTTAATGCCGTGACTGACCCGTGATGTTGTTGTTCAATGTAAAGCTCAGGATTGCCTCAGATGGTGTCAGCAAATACATTTTCCTCCTGCAGCGTATCTCTGAAAAATAAACATCCACGCATCCACTGTGACCGTTGTGCTGCAGACACCAGCTTCAGTGAGGAACATTATACAGGGCTTCGCAATACATTTGTGCACTGGCCATTTAGAGACGGGTTCATCAAAGATAAAGCGAGTGTGTGCATGTGTGTTCGTGTGTATTCCTGTGGAGAAATTGTCTGCAGGTAGTGGGATGAAGGTATATCTAGTGAAACTGATAACAAGTATATCTTGTAATAATAAGAAAAATGAATTGGACTGACTGGCCCGTCAATACAACGGTTTCTTAAATGCCATTTGATAAAGACTTTTTTATCTCCTACTGTATGTGTCTATGCGCTGGGTGGATCCCAGTAATCCTTCTCCCCCTCACTCGCTTTGATTTCTGTCTGTTTGTCGCTCTAATATGTTCTTCTCTTTTCTATCTCTTTTTTCATCTCTCTCTCTCTTCCTCACTTAGGCACACACACATCCACTTTCTTTTTGTCTCCCCAGGTGTGCACTGGTCCAGGTGTATGTCTTCACGGGAGCTCATCACTGCTCTAATGAGAATGATCACCGCTCATCTGTCTTCATCCACATCCAACAGAGAGCACCTGCTACTATCTGTGTGTGCGTGTGTGTGTGTGTGTGTGTGTGTGTGTCTGTATCTGTATCTGTAGATTAGTTTTTGTGTTTCTCTCTATGTGCTATTCACTGCTTATACAGTTAATATACAGTGTGTATCTTAGTTATGTATTGCCAAGGTGGACTGACATTTGCACTTGAACAGGCTTTAGACTTGCAACACTGACATCAGCCATAAATCCCACTAGTTGATAATGACTTATGAACAAGAGTCTTTGTTTGAGAGTCTTTGAAAAATTGCTAAGGCACTGGGAACTTCTCCATGGGAGTGAAGTTGTTTTGATTTAACCCTCCAACAGCCCTCCTTTGTCACTTGCATCTGGCAGCTGAGGGGGGTTTTATGTCAAATGAATCAGATGAATGAATCAAACCACGGTGAACTGCGTCAGTCACAGAATCCAGAAAAGTCACAAACTGTGAAAAACACTGGATCAACTTTTAATAACTCTCTATTCACCCATTCAGTCAGGTTGTTAATTTAATTTTTTTTTTTGTTAGCTAATGTTAGTGGCAGCCCTGAGCGAACACCATTTAGAGGCTTGTTCGTGCAATTCAAGTAGGGCCTCTTTGTAGGTTTCATTTGAGCATGTAAAAGGCATTGTATCTTCACAGCACTAAATCATTCTTTCAGAGTGGCAGGTTGTACGTTAGCACAGAATAAATATTCAAGCTGTTCACGGCCAGCTTATTTAAGATGAAGATTGTACTGACACCAATGACACTTTTGAGTTATCTCAGTCCCATAGCTGTTTAACACAAAAATCTAAGCAAGACTTGAATCTAAAAAAAAAAGAGGAAAAAAAGAAAAACAATAGTAATCTCCAACATTAAACATTCGCTAATTATTTCTAGTGATACAATACTTTTTCTTGCTTGGAAGCAGACATTTGAATTAATCAATAGATTTCTGTTAACAGTGGATGAAATGATTGTGTGTAATGTGAGATGTGTCATTCACAGTGGCAAACCCACAGAGCGTTATCACCTAACCTTCCTGTTTTGATTCACTCCCACGATTCACCACTCTCTTTCGCCTTGTTTGCAGACTCAGCAGGCCGTTATTTTCAGCAACAAAGCTCAGACCAACCTATCGGACAAAACCTGCCTAGAACCGGCAAGCAGATAGATAAAGTTGGTAAATAGCTGGTGAAGTTGAAGATGGTGGGGACCAAACCAGAGCGAATATTACACTTACATTTGTCGAAATGTACATTTGTCCAAATGAAGGCTAATACTGTTCCGTTTTCATCATTTAGCATAGTTTGCCAACAAGTTCACCATTAGAACAAAGGATGAGTATATGTCAAAGCTTGATGTTCTGCCCCCAGTGGCCAAAAAAATCCATGAATTCACCTTTTAAAGCATTGTAAATAATATATACCCATGTTGTTGTTGTTTCTGAACATGTTTGGATGAATACTTCTGACTTGAAGATGTGTTTTGTACAAGAGATAAAGAGTAACTGCAAGGCTTTGTTGTGATGTATCATACATAATAGAGACTGCAGTAGAAACTACAGCACTTTGCAATCCAACCCCGAAAGCTCCCGCAAGACCCCCACCATAGTACAAAAAACCCCCCCAAAAAACTGACATTCAAAAGCAAGTGCTGACACAAATTTCATCAACAGGTCATGCTCGTTGTCACTGAACTAGTATGTTTATATGTTAATGCTAGATGCTAAATGTCCCTCTCTTACTTTCAGAGGTGTCATCAGGTCAGATTCTCCTTACCTGATCAGGGTGTTTATTTATTTGATCCTTTTGTAGTACAGAATTTTGTCCTGAAGAATCCAGAGTGTGTGTGTGTATGTGTGTGTGTGTATGTGTGTGTGTGTGTGTGTGTGTATGTGTGTGTGTGTGTGTGTGTGTGTGTGTGTGTGTGTGTGTGTGTGCGCGCGTGTGTTTGCAATTCATGTGTTAAAATTGTAATGATCTCATCTGATTTCCACCCATTTCACTGGAGCTACCTTGTGGGACCTCCTCCCTTTTGATTTTTTAAGGGCTGCATTTGAAAATATGTTTACTTAAAACTTAGCCAAAAGGGGAGGCCAAATAACAGAGATTGTATTTACCCCCCAAAGGCCACGTCAACAGGCTATTGCCAAAGTCTAAGTAGATTTCATGTAAAACGCCCAATCCATGCTGTTAGTATTGACCAAACGACAAAATGCTTGTTCATTTTTTTCTCAATCCAATTAGTTTTCTTGTGGCTTTCTGACAGCTCGTTTATATCTGTGAGTGAGTGCCTGGTGCTGAATGGGTAATTGTGCACTTTGTGTGTATCTACTATTGTGTGGAGAATCTTGTTACCTGAGTTTGTATAGGAATACAAACTGAATTGATTTAGATCTGAGATTAATAGGGGAACATTGTGATGGGCTATTGATTGTTTTCTATGATCAAAAGAAATCAAAGCTGATGCATGCAGCACACAGAGCGGGAGTCTCTGAGTGCATTCTCTTCTTTGTGCTGCATTTAGGCCACTGATTTGTTAAAACGGGATCTTTTTTTTTTCTCTCCAGTTGTAGATTCATCAGCAGATGCAAGAATTGCTATACATGCAAAAAGTTTTGTGTTATACTAACATGTTCTTAGAACAAACTCCCTCTTATATCTTGTGCTCTGTAAATAATATATAGCATCATAAAAAATTGATCCTCCTGGAGTCTTACATCAGGAACTCACTTTTGTTTGTATCTCAAATCAGCATCAACAATTTGCAGGTAATAGCGTGTCTTGCACTTGTCAGTTTCCACTAACAGGGCGTTGATAAATGAGCGCCGACAACAGAAAATGGCAGTTTGATCTTCATTCAAAAGGTTGTTTCCCCTCGGTTTGTCAACATGCCGTCTTGCTGTTCAGTCAGTCAGTCCTCCAGGTGTACAAGGCCCGCTTGATACCAAGACGTGAGTGGGGGTGACAGTGATGGAGAGAAAAGGTCAGATATGACACAGTGGTTATGGAGTGGGAACACAACGAGTACTTTGACATTTCTGGCCAAAATTCGTGCACCGCATTTTAATCGCTACAGGTGAGAGGACTTGATCATGATGCTCCAGATTTCCAGGTGGTAGATTTAATGAGCAAACACTGAAACTCTTTATCTGTTTCTCAGTAAGAGAGGTATTACAACTTTAGCAAATACCACCCACCCATCCAAAAAAAAAAAAAAAAAACACGTGAAAAGTTGCTAATGCTTTTACAGGATGCACAGAACGTCTACTGCTTTGGAAGTGTTGAAAAATATGGACTAAGAGATACAGTTTTGGTGCTTCGGCTGCAGTTGGGATCCATCTCTGCATCACGCAACACACGTATAGTCCATTTTCCCCTGCTACACAACACGCACAATAATGATCACGTTCCAGAGGGATGTTTAAATTCATCTTCAGACTAATGACTGTTAAGTACTCTGCAGACTATGGAGGAAATTATAATATGTTTCACTTAATGCATACATTCTGCTTGCTGCCAGAGTGAGCTGACCCTTAAGGCCTGATGATGTTGTTCAGTCTCCAGCTGCCAGGTCAATGGGGTTGTGTTTCTCTGTCCGGCTCTGTGTCTTCCAAGTGGGGTGACATAAGCCATCCTTGGCCTCTGTCTCCCACAGTGCCACTTCTATGTCCAGGAGAAGCCATTAGAGAAGCAATTAACATCCCCAATTAAAGAATGATGAAGCTGAGGGGAGAGTTTACATGGTGTAAAGTGACTAAAGGGCTTTAGCTTTGGCTCTTTAGATGTCAGTGACTGTAGATTGTGAAACTGTAAATCATCCCTTAGAAATGCACATTGCTGCTTAGTTTAGTCTCTCCGTGATTGTCTCTATTCGTAGAAATCCCTCTCAAAAACAAAATCATAAAAGTGGGAACTGGCTGAAAAGAATGGCATACATATTTTTCCATGCAAAGCAGGAGCCAGCACCTTTCCAATCAGGGAAAGGAGATTGCTTTGTATCATTTTAGTCAGCTGTCGAGGAAAGAAAAACCCACAGTTTTGATGTTTGGGTTTCATAATTGAGCCAGCAAGTTGGTGTGTGCATAAAGGCCTCTGCCAATGGGTTCTGACGTGAACAGAATGTCGAAGATACCTGAAACCCCTGAGATGAAAGCGCTGCTTACACATCTCTTGATCTCGCTCACCTCATCCTTCTTTTTGCCTTTTGCCATTTTTTCCCCCCCTCACCAGCAGATTGCAGGCCAGCTAATGGTACCTTTACTGCTTCAAAGAGTCCTTTTCACTTGATAAGGACAGTGTGGAAGCTGTGTGTAGCTGAACACATACACTGTGCTAAGCTTGTTATGGTAACCCTGCTCTAGACCAGTGTCCTCATTAGATCCAATACCCTCAGGGTTTTTGTGTGTATGTATAGAGTCGTGTCACGTACAGGACCTGACAGGATCCGTGCACAAGTGTGGGATGTGGGCTTGTGTCTGTGTGTGTGTTTGTTAGTTTTTAACTTCATCGCACCAGCCCCTAGGCAGGCCACTCTCCAAGAACGATAAATACAGCTGCACTGTGATGTTAATGAAGACAGATAGAGACAGAGCATGAGCAAGAAAAAGACAGAGAAGAAAAGATGAAAGGGGAAATATAAGTACTCTTCTACAGCGCTGCAGGTTAGAATGTAATTGTTCCCCCCTTGACTATCACTATAGGGTATCTAAGGTAGAGCAAACAGACTTACCCCAAGGCCAAACACCCACCGAGTCTTTGACTCTGCTTATGTAATACAATCTCGGGGTGACTGATGGAATTAGTCTGGGAGTGTTTTTATATAAGATAGGAAGTGAGTGCAAAAAAAGGAGGGGTTGTGCATGATAGGCAGGCACACACGCATGCAGAGGAAAACAAGGGCAACTGTGCCGCACTGGCAGCCGTCCTTATTACCATCCACAGGCAGGGCTGGAGTGCCCTATTAGACAACCATTACTGCTGCTGATGGGAATCTGTACTGTAACACTGACACAAACAAGACGGAGAGATCTGGGAACCATGCCGAGGCCGCAGTGCCAGGGCCTCCGGGGAATGGGTGAGATGAGGCTCTCCGCCCTGATCGCCACACTCCTCGGCTAGGTCAGGGTGCCTATGTAGCGGCTGTGTGTCAGCGTGCCATCTTTGGTTTCCCTGGAGCTAAGATGTGTTCACCTAATTAAAACTTCTCTTTCCTCCTACCCTCCGGGAGACATCGGCAGAGGAATGTAGGGACAGAGATAGTGAGGGAGGGAGAGTAAGGAAGGAAATAGGTGAGCAAACCAGTGACAGAGACAGAGGCCAGGTACTTAGGGAAGGACTGGAGAAGTAAGGTGAGGAGAGGAGAATTTTGCAGGGGTGAAGAAAGAATGAATGATAGACAAAAATGCAGTGCTCTGCAGAGGAGGGGTCAGAAACCATGCCAGCTCGGCTCATTCAAAGGTTTCCTCAATTTCTTTGTCATGGTGGAGAATCAAAAGGGGAAAAAAAAGAAAAGTGAATGTGGAAGGTGGTGAGAGGGAGATTTTTTTTTTTTGAGATTTTAGTTGCCTTTTCACTGAAAAAATCAAGAAAACCTGTTTGAACTTTTTTTTTTTTTCCCAAGGCAGCATATGGCACCTAGGGCTGTGCTAACAGAGAGAAAAGGAGAAAAAAAGTAAAGAAAAAAGGAGAGAGGTTACAGAGTGCATTGTGCATAGATGGCATGAGGTGCAGAGGTGCAGGAAAGAAAGGAGAGGGAAAAAGTGAGGAGTCACACAGGTACTTGCTAATTAGAACAACACCAGAGTCACAGTTATGCTCCTGCAATAATTCTGAATAATTCTGCATAAGGTTGCTTTGTTTGTGACCTCCTCAACCGGTGTGCTCTAACTAGACACAGTACATAGAAAACATCATCTGAACTCTGTTCTAAAATGCTGGGCAATGAGGGGAACGTCAGTAAATTACTTGCAAAATGAAGACCACTTTACATACGACATATTGAAAGGATAGTATTTTAGGAAATATACTGCAGGTTGTGGTTTTTTTGTGCAGGATACATTTTTGGCTAAACTAGCTCTTTCCCCATTTCTAGTCAAAGCTAAACTAAGCTAACCAACTGCTGGCTGCAGCTTCATATTTAAGTGACAAGAAAGCAAATAAGCGGACTGCCTGAAATGTCAAACTGTTGCTTTAAAATTCAGATGAACAGCTTTACTCCTTATTCAGGAAATGAAATGGTACTTTTCAAATGGAAATAACTCTAGACAATTTGAACTTTTTTGCAACTTCAGAGTAGTCAATCCAAAAATCTTTGTTCTGTTCTTTAAAACTTATACTGTATTTTTTGAGGGAAATCCATTTCCACATTGATTTTTCAAAACTGTATTTTGGTTCAGAGAGGTTGGATGCTTTCAAGAAGAAATTGTGCCTTATGAAGGAAGTAGACCACTTATTTTGAAGGTGGCTGCTAGAGCACTAATGGAGTAGACAAATATAGTACAGGATGGATGGATGCACAATTTGAGACACCTTACAAAATGTGTGCTAAAATACTATACGAGTGATCATAGAGTAGTGGGAATCCATGTATTACTGTGCATCATCTGCAACCTGGTAGCTTGTAATTGGAGTTTGTGCTTTAGTCGTCTTTGACTGGCTTTGCTGTGGATTATTGTCATCTTTTGTGTTTGCAAAATGTGAAGTGGTGTGAAATTCCTGTTATTGTGGAGGATTTGTTTGAAACTGATTGATGTCCTTGGGGATGTTTCATCATGATGTTAATATGTTCTCATGTTATTCTTGCTCAAATCCTTAATTCATTGTTTATCTCAATCTTTGCACCTTTTCTTTCTCTGTAATCTGCGTTAAGTGTGTTTCTCCAAGGAACTGGTAGCAGTTGGAGGTGGGCTTTGGTATACAGAGAATACCACCAGTGGGATTTGACTGGTTGTCCGGACAGGTTGCCATGGTGAAGGCAGTGATTAAAGCTATTAAACCTGCAGGCGTAGGGTTAAATGGGAGCTCTGACTGCTCCTGCTGTCACAAATTAAACAGAAAGGGAGAGAGAGAGAGAAATAAAGAATGGGAAAGACATGAAAAGATGGAATTAGACCAAAAAATAAAAAATAAATCCAGCGAGAAAAAACATCTCAAGTGTGGGTGACCAAAATGTGATTAGTTGTGCTCAAAGCAAGGCATGATCCTATACCTAGCTTTTAATTGATTTCTTTTTACAGCAGATGAAATAAAAGGTTACGGTGTTCCAACAATAACCTTCCTATCTGAGCCCAGACAGGGGGCTTTATCACACTGTAAAAGACAGAGGGCTCGTTCATCATTGCAGCCTGATGTGTACCACAGGCGCTCATGGTGTAAAGCAGGATCTGTGTGTGTGTGTGTCTGTGTGTGTGTGAGGAGGACAGAAAAATAAAGAGAGGGAATGCTTTTTTTTTTTTACAGTACATGTTATAATCTGGTGTTATAGCAGAGTGACATGTTAATTTAGCCCACTGCAGGCGCAGCCGTCTGGGAAACAGGAATCCAATGCAGACCTCTCTTAATCAGTATAATGTCATTTCACCTCTTGCTTCAGAGACAATCAATGCAAAGAGAATCACTCTGTAATAATTGGGTCTAATGCTGTTAACAAACAGGTGTCCTGGTGAAACTGGTGCACAGATGCACTACATTATGACACAGTGACTGCCAAATGTCAAACCCAGTACAAAGTGACAGCTGAGGTGTTAGAACCGGGTGCCACTACTGACAAATCTCAATACACTGAACTGGATTAGACAACAACAGCCAGGAACTGATTCATTTTCATTTGCTCTTTACCTTGGGTGACACTAAAGGTTAAGATAATACTATTTCTGTTTTGTATTGAACACATAATCCTCATTTAATGAAATTTCAGGACAAATTTGAACCCGGTGGACACAATAAACACATGTACAGTATGATGTAATCAAATACAACACGACACATTCTGACCTGGAAATTTACCATAGGATTTAATCAATGTCTGGCCCAGTCTCTGCAAAAAGTGGACATTATAGACGTCACAGAAGTAGCATTTGCTGCAGGGCTGATTTAATGGATTGCATTACATAAACAGGTATCCATGTTATTATTTTATAGATATAAAAGTGTGATAGGATGTGATATGCTTTT
Organism: Seriola lalandi dorsalis; assembly: GCF_002814215.2. NCBI lineage: Eukaryota > Metazoa > Chordata > Actinopteri > Carangiformes > Carangidae > Seriola > Seriola lalandi. The sequence continues at coordinate 40,656 of NW_019520213.1, forward strand.
GACGAGTGCAGTGTTATGCAGACATAGACACACAGAACCATTAGATCAGTGGTGGAGCTAGGTAGATTTATATTCAAGAACTCTTAAGTAAAAACCTGTGGAACTTGCACTTTACTTGAGTACTTCCATATTATGCTACTTTCTACTTCTATCTCACTATATCTCAGAAAGAAATTTATTTTATTATTTTGCCTTTATTATAGTGACAGTGAGAGAGAGAGAGACAGGAGAGTTGGGGAGAGAGAAAGAGGGGATGACATGCTGTAAGGACTAAGACTAAATGGTATGCGCTCTGTCAGGTGAGCCACTGGGGTTTTGACACCTTTAGTTGCCATTTACTTTGCATATTAAGATTTCATTTTACAACATCTGTGATGAGCTTATGAAATATGATTTGTTGCTATAGATACCAACAGAAACCAATAATAGTACAACACTTTTGTTTGTTAATTTATTTATAATATTATTATTGCTAAGACATGGTTGGACTGTATCCCAATATCATTTCTGTTAGTGATACAAACATTAGCTATAAAAATAGAATAGAACTTTTTTTTTTTATAAAAACATTAAAGGTTTAATTAGTCAGAGGATGGAATATGAAGTTTCTATGTATGCTGACAACACTATTCTTTTTGTCTCCAAATGCCCAATGTATCATAGTAAGAACAGGCACTCAGCAAAATTCTATGTAAAAATTGTCTCGCAAAGGAGGCTAAAGGGAACCTAATCAGCACTTCAAGACTTTTTAAGAATATTCAACATGTGAGAATAACATTAGCTTCAATACTAAATGTATTTAACCTAGATTTTGACTCAGGGTCCTTTTTGAAGACAGGGTTTCAGGATTGAGCAATGTACCGTAGCAGCCCCTTTGAGGGCTTTATCATTTAGTTTAGATTGTGCACTTTACCAAACAAATGTGAAATTAATCAAATTACCACAAAGTATCTGCCACACAGTTAACCACAGGTCGTTTGGATGAGTAGGTAATCCTTGCTAACAGTATGTTATAGTTCAAATCAGCTGATCCTTCCCAACATGAAAATGCTGCTTATACATTAATGCATCAGTAATAATTATCCAAAATAGAACATGCAAAATCAGAACACTGAGTCTTTTTGCTGCATAATGAGTAACATTCAACACTTTAAGTAATTTTGCTGATAACATTTCTGTACTTTTACTTAAGTTGCATTTTGACTGTATGACTTTCACATGGAATTGAATATTTTTCACAGAAGTAAAAGGTGTAAATACTTATTCCACCGCAAAAGATAAACAATCAGCAGCATTGCCAGCATCGTGGGCAATATCAAAAGTATGTGTTTCTCCCTCTACAGTAGCAACTTCTACTCCGCTGCAGAATAACCAGATATATATTTTTATCACAAGAATGGAGGTAAAACTCCGTCCCCTATAGCCAGGGCTCAAGAAAACAAGTGAAGTGTTTTGCTTCCCCCATTGTATCAACTTGCACCTCTCTGATCTGAGATTGACCAGGTGTAGAGAGACCTGAGCCGTGTGTGTGTGTGTGTGTGTGTTTGTGTGTGTGTGTTCGTGTGACAGAGATAGAGGGAGGGAGGGAGATGAGAGGTAGACTGCTGAGTGCAGGAACTGTTGATTGTGTGTGAGAGCTTTGAGAAAGGGTGCAGAGAGCATCTATCTGTATCATTCACTCTAAAAGCCTGGAGAGATGGAAAGGATGGATGGGAGGACAAGTAGAAGTCAATAAAGAGATGGCTGGAATGGAGAGAGAGGAGATGAGAGTAGTTCCATGTGAAGATGACTTAGAGTTATCTTGGGAGGGGAGGGAGAGAAATGGAAAAAGAGACGAGAACAGCAGTGGAGGAGACAAAGCCAGGTAGCCAGAGATAGAATAGAGTGTAAGGGAGAGAATTTGGCTGGGTGAGAAACAGGGGTGATAAACAAAAGTCTGGTTCTAAGGAAGACAGAGGGGGGTGGGAGGCAGGAATATGGAAAGAGATGAGAGTACAGCAAGTGAGGAGACGACAAGGCACAAAGATGTACAGTAAAAGCAAATCATAGTGGGGAACGGAAAGGCCTGTGTAACAGTATCCTTTACACTTATACAAAACACACCGTTTCTAGACTACAGGAAGTGTCCTCAGTCTGTCTCACAAGACACATTCAAAAAGCATCTTTATGTGACAATTACACATCCAGCCTCTGCCAGGAAATACATAAATTCACCTTTTTCCTCTAATGTGCTTGAGAGTTGACTCTACTGAGCTTGACAGGCCCCAGTGTTTGCACGGTCCTCAGACAGCCCGAGGTTACACTTTTGAATTATTGCTCAACTAGCCTTTTCCCTCTGCCTATCACTTTGGACAGCACTGCAGAGACAGGAAGAAGTCAGACATTAGTTTCCACTATCAGGTGATTGAGTGTTAAGAGTCACCACCTCAGTCTCTCTCCTCGCACATCTTTGATCAATGTTTAATAATGAATGACATATGATATATTCTTCTCAGAAGTAAGAGTCAAGGGTTGCCCACATACATACTGCACTACGCCGCTACGCCGCAGCTCTGGTTGTGTCTGCCCCGTGCTGAGTGAAGCATATATACTGCATAAACCGACCGCACAGAGTGATTGTTGAAAATTTATAACCTAGAACAAGCAGCCACTGGTTCGTCTGTCATCTGCGATACAAACAGAAACAACAGCTCACATGCAAAGCAAAAACATATTTTAGCCAGTAAGCCAAGGAAAAGCACCACAAACATTATCCATCTGCTCAAACGCATTGTAGGTTGATCCATCCAGAAAGGGCCTACAGATAGGTCAGAGGTCTGAGAGTAAATCCTCAAATTTGTGCTGTGCTAAATGGAGCATTATGCAATGTTTGGCGTAGCTAACTGAGGGCTTTTACTGAACATCTTGTCCTGTCGCTAATCCTGCCAACAGCAACCAGCCAGGGAGAGAAACAAACTCTGACCCTCAATACATGCGCACTCTAATGGAGATATGGGAATAGGCACACTTGCAGGAACAGGGACATGCGCGCACACACACACACACACACACACACACACACACACACGCACACACACTGGAGAAGCATGTTTATTTTCAGACAAAAACATGCAAACATGCTCATGTGCATACAAACACACACACACAAATGGACATTGAAATATACCTCTTACTCATTTAGGGTGTAACACAGTTTTTACATTAAGAAAAATAAAAGTGTTAAAAACTTTTTAAGCCAGAATATGTACTTACACTTGAGAAGATGAATGTCATGGTATGTGTCAGTTATTCAAGCTTCATAATCTTTTTTCTAGTGTTGTGAAAAAAGCAAGTTCAAACTTAGATGCTTATGCAATAGCTGGATTTCCATACACTACAGAAGACTGGGGCAAAATTACACACACGCACACACACACACACACACAAATACATCCCCTGCACCTTTTCACTCATTTACATTTTTCTACTCTGAATTCAATAAAGCCCCAGAAAGTCAATTACACATTTTTATATACTGCATGATTTCTATTCATTAGAGTAAATCCCCATGTTGCAACTAGCTTGGGATGCTGGTGTGTTAATGGATAATAAATCTATATTTAAGGATATAGGAGAGTGGAAATCCAATTTGTGTCAGGGCTCTCCACCCGATCCCCACTTTTATCCCCATACGCGCCTGGCTGGAGGAGTAATCGGCTTTGTGTAATAAAATGATGATGATGACTTTATCTGACATTTGTAAAGGGAGGAGCCCCACATTTCTGTAGGTCTGTATTATCAGCCTCCATCCTGTGAATTAATCCTCACACGGAGTGAGAAAGAGTGAAAATGTTGTTCTTGGGAGTAAACACAGGGGTTATATTGAGGTGAAAGGAAGGGATGTTTGCAGAGAGTTGTGTGTTAGCTTTGTGTGTGTCTTTTTCTGTGTGTATGTGTGTGTGCGCGCGCGCGTGCATGTGTGTGTGTGTGTGTGTGTCTGCTTACATGCTCTCGCCATGTTCTCTGAGATCCTTGCCCTCGCCTGCCTCACCTGCGAAGTGGAGGAGGATGATTACATACCAAGAGGTAAACTTTATCTCCATGGAGATCCCTGAAGGAACACGGATACAAGAAATACGCTCAGAATACCTCTCCATTACCTGCAGCAGCCTGCGAGTGAGGAGAGAGGAGACAGGCAGGAGAAACACAGAGACGTTGAGATGTAACAAGCTAACTGTGAGAATTGTCCCATAAAAGCTGCGTTTTCAGATAAATCTCAGCTGATTCAACCTAATGATCTGAGGAACACACATCACAGTCCTCCACTTCATCAGCTTCGAAACACATCAAATCTCAAACTATGACATGCATTTCTTCTTTGCTCTAAATCCGCCCTTTTCTATACTGGATTGCGTGGTGTACGATTTCTCTAGTGCTTTCACAAGGGCCAGATTCAATTAATGTGGCTGTGAGTTAAGTGGGCCCTCAGGGGTTAAGGTCTGTCATGTCAGATGGATCTGTTTGTGTGGAGGAACAGGGGAATCCCACACTCCACTAGTCTTGTGGAGGGTAAAGAGATGCCTCAGAGCCCATCTCAGTATTCCCTTTACAAGCCTATATGGCTCGGAGGAATTTGATCTTAGAACCTTCAAGTCTAATATAAGGAGATCTCAGAACCTCCCTTTTCCCGTCGGGCTAAAACTCACAGCCAGCCGCGAGTTAGAATCACATCCTTATTCTGTTAAAGAGCTCTTCTGAGTGGCATGTTTTCTTTAAGACCAGGGGATTCACACAGTGCACACGGAGCGATGGCTGTGGATGATTTCCCATAGATGTATCATACATGTTTATATAAATCTGAGTTGTGTTTAATATTAAAAAGATCTACTATGGTAATACCTACAATAATATGACACACTGATAGGATGAATCCTGGTTGCTTTCATTATACTGTTTTCACAGAGACAGTGTGTGCCGCCTCTAGGAAATTAGATAGAGTGTGATGTAACAGCCAGAGAAAACAGCGACGTTATCTTCTAAGACCAGACTAATTGATGAGTGCTTGTCTGCGGGATTTCAGAAATGACTTGTTTGTGAACCCCTATGTATGACATGCTGATCTTCTTGCTCTAAAAACAGCGCCAGCAGCAGTCATCTGAATAAAAAGCCTGTCACACAGCTAGACGGAGACACTAGTGAAATATCAAGGGGCAGACGCCCGCGTGTTTTCTGTAGGGTTTGGGGAGGAGAGCACAGCCATTGTAGAAACAAAAATAACAGTTGTTTCCATCTGCTGCAGTGTGTGTACTGTATATTTCCTGAACTAAATCCTGCACCTGGCTCCTCCATATTTTACAATAGAATCTGTTGTTCAGTAAGTTGTTCCTACCAGTGACGTGGAGAGTGATGTGGATTTAGAAATATGCATATGGCAACAAAAACTGTGGATTTCCCTTTTTCATTCATTTGCAAGAGGCATTATTTTATATTTTTATGATAATGAACAACAAAACAATCAAATTACTGTGTGTAATGTGAAGTTGTAGTGCAGACCTCACTTACACTTTTAACTACCAACCCTGCACTTCCCCTCAGCTATACAGAGACTTTTAGTGTCTTTGAGCTTATCATTTGGGGTTTAAAGGCTGCAACTTTATTATTTGGCTCACTCTCACAGTGTTTCTTCCAATAGCACTTGGCAAGTGTTTCCACCAACAAGACTAGGAATAAACCTAGTATATGTCTGGACTGTGTATGGGTGTGTGGGGTGTGGTCCATGAAAAAAACAGGAGCACCGGGAGAATTCCTGGTGGGCCACCATATCTTTGGGATGGTCAAAAAATAAGAAACGTCAGCAACCAGAAACGAAACAATATGCTTACTGCAGCACATATGCACATCAATGAAAGCCTGGTTAAAAAATACAGGGTTTCTGTCCATTGAAACTCTACAGGGCTTTTAATTTGAAACAGTTACAGGAAATGTTAAGTTTGTGTTAATGCATAATCTATAAACTTCTATAAACAGATCAAAATGAGGTAACAGACTAAAATACTGGTATGACCAGTTATATATATCAAACAGAAGGAATTAGAAGTAAAGGTCTGCCTCAAATAAAAGCCTGTTGCCTTCTGCAGTTGAGGTAAATAAAGACCCCCTGGTCACTATTTGAGGAAATAGCTCTAGCTAATGGATGGGCCAGCAAAAAAGAGTCTTGATGGTCCTATGATGAACCCAGTGTACACTATCTGCCCAGCGCCAAACAATTGTCATAAGCGGCTAGTTGGTGAACATAGTGGAGCATTTATTTGCTAAAGAGACAGATCCCTCAGGAGTTGATGGAGACCAAAACAGAGCCAAAAGGAGATGTCCATGTCTAAGGCTGAAAAACTCAATGGATGCAGGTATATTTGAAGTTATAGTTAGTGTATAGTGCACTGTGTAGTGTATACATAGTTATGGTTACTAGAGCAGCCACTTGTTTTTTTCCCTGCTCTGCTCTGAGTACCTGCTCTGAGGTGAAACATGAGCTCAAACCTCTGTCAATCAAGCAGTAAAGACAGTCATTTTGAAATAACGGCAATCTTTTTTTTGAGCTCTCAAACAGGAGCTTAAATTAGTGCTACAGCTCACCTGCATTTCCTTTCTACTAATGCTTAAAAATTGCAAAGCTGTATTGCAGACAAGCAGCGACACTGTGCTACATCTGCAGGGAGGGGCCCTTCGCCTCTACTTTATCTCTTCTGTGCCTGAGGGCTTCCCCAAAACCTTGGGAGCCAAGGCCTTGAGCCCCTGTGGGTTCATGTGTCAAGTTGAGCCACTGGTGAAGCTGATTTTCCAAACTGTGGACAAGTTCCAACTAATTAACTCAAGTGTAGATGGAATATGGATAGGGAAGGATAAATCTAGCCTCATTATCACTCCTCTCTCCCTGTATTTCCCTCTCTACATTTCACACACTCAAATGAAAAGACACAGTGACATGAATATGCGTAAATGTGCACACATATCCACTTTTCAAGCACCAAGTGAAGTGACTTCTGAGGCTATGGTTTCTTAACCAACAATGGCAACAAAATAAATGTGTCCTTGTGCTTGAGTCTTAGGTATAGGGTGGTGCGTGGGTGGGGGCTAGTTGAGGCATCAGGATGAGACAGGATACCCAGTCTGATATTGTGTTTCTCTACCATCTCGCTTTCTCTGCTCCCTACTAGCATTTTATTCATGTATTTTTCTGTCCATTTACTCTCCCCACAAGGGCAAATCAAGGCAAGGCCGCTCACTTATTGAATTAACAGCTATCGGGAAGCATTAGGCAGAGGTCCCCTGCCTGATTTTCCACTCAATACAGTGGCATTAGGGACAACATACAGAGACAGAGGCTATAGCTTATGGTCTGCTTGCTTGGTCAAATCAAGCTAGTCAGAAAACCAAGGGTGGGAGGATAGCCTCAGAAAAAAAGGTCAGGGCTGGGGCTATAATTGGACATGTAGCCCCCCAGGGAGTGTCATCTTTGAGGTGGGCACAGTAAGAGAGCCAGAGGATGCTGCAGAACCATAGCCCAGCCTCGGAGAAAGGGCACGAATCTGGGTTGAGGGCTGCTGGTAACATCTTATCACAGCCTGGTTTCTTCAGTCTGACTCACAGCCTTCAAGCCTGCCTGAGGACATAGTGAGGCAGGCTTAGCGTGGCTGTATTAAGGACACACACACACACAAAGACACAAAGACACACACACACACACACACACACACACACACACACACACACACACACCATACTGGTACAGGGCAAGGCCTCTTCTTTGGTAGAGTCTCATAAAGCCTTGTCACCATGGCAACTACTACCTCATTAGTAAGTCACTGGTGGTGGCCAGTGCCCATCCACGTTCCTGCTTTGTTTCTTTTATTCTGCCTTTCTGTCTTTTGTTTTTTTTCTCTCCATAATTACAGCTTAAATGGTATTTTACTCCAAATAGGTTTGTTACAAGTAGTGATAAATAATAACTATTGAGACCACTTGTTTGAAAATGAAAATGAAAAGGACAGAGGTTATAAACATGAAATTCTGTTATCATCTTTTGCATTAATAAAACTGTCTTTTGCCTTACCTAACCTAACGTGTTTTTCATTATGAATTATGAGTCATTCGAAACACTGTAGAATGTGGACACACACACACACACACACACACACACACACACACACACACACACACACACACACACACACACACAAAAGCCTATTGTCTGCACCCTGCAATTTAAAAATGATGTGATGCATTTCATTTTTCATTCTGAACTCAGTTCCTCATTGCAGAGCAACACAGGATGATTTGGCAAAATATGCCACTCGCAACAACAAGGACTATGATCAGAAAATCTGACCTTATGACTTGAAAATATGATTTTTTTAATCTAAGTTTTCCATCCTGTAGTGTTATTATTGTATGTCCTGCCAACCAGTAGAGGTCACGCTTTCAAACTGACACAATGTGGCAGTAGTGGGAAGCCGGTGAGGGATCATGTCCTTGTCACAACAGTGGCATCAATGCACAAGTGCGACAAGGACGTAAGGGAAATATCTTAACTTGTAGCTGTGTGTGTGGCTGTCTGCCTCAGAGTCTAGTAGTAGCTTTAAACATTAGTACCCCCTGAAAATATTGTTTTTGTTGACCTTCAGCAGTGATGTGCAGGTTTACTCTAATACTCAGTGGTTCAACAGAGCACACTTTTGAAAATACCCAACATGACGTGATGCATAGAGGTCAGAAAAGCTGGAAACCCTCAACAAGAGAGGTCACTATTATTTTGCCTGGTGACAAGTTAATTTAGCAACAAAAGCACAAGAAGTCTAATTATTACAGTAATAAATGTTATAATTGTGCCCCTCAAAGTCTCAAATAATGTTGAAAGAGGGGCCTATAAAAGAGCAGGGCTATAAAATAATCATCATCATATTGGTTTTTATCACAACTCACTACTTTATATTTTGAAATTTTCAACAACAAAACACAGATGCATCGGACAAGTAATTCCACATTGTACTCAAAGCCAGGACAAAATCCCCTTGGGTAACTTTAAACTAAACGAAGGGTAGACTCCATTTTGTGCATTGTGTCTTGCTCAAGTCTTTTTTTAGAAATAATCTATGAAGAATATTTTGTTGAAATTTTTTTTCAGTTGGTCCATAGATTTTCACACATGAAAAATAGTTTTCAAAAGCTCATAAACCATGTAATATTCAACGTTTTTACTTGAAGTGGGAATTTAAAAAAAAAAAAAAAAATCAGCACTGATACAGAAAAACAAGAATACCATATGGCTTTTTCCTTGTCTGTACTAAATTGTCAGAGGCATGGCATTAGTGCCTTAGTGTATATATGGTGTGAATGTAATTTCATGAACCTTATTTTGTCTCCCAAGGCATGGGTGTTTCACTTAGTTCTTGGTCTTTTATCTATTTATGCATCAAATCAAAAGGGACAGTGAACCACATTTAGGGAGTGGAAAGTGTATCCTGAAGAATTTAATAAGAAAAGAGATCTTGATGGATTACAGACCTTCTCCACATCTGAGACATTTTCAGAATGATAAATCACAAAGGTCTTTTATACTCCCTCGTTCTTTCTCTTTTCCTCACTCTCTTTCCCTCTCTCTCTCTCTTCCTCTGCCTCCTCTCCTTCTCATCTCATGAGCCTTGGCTTTCAATTGTAAGAGATTACAGGAGCATAGCCGGACTGTGGCCCGTCGAGGATCTTTTATTAATATTTATATTCATATGAAACAAGCCAATTCTAAGCTGTCGGTGAGCAGCTGAACCCTGCGGCCCCACTGTGTATATATATATATATATATTTACATATATATATATATATATATATATATATATATATATATATATATATATATATATATGTATGTATATGCAGGGATTGGTTTGTGTGTGGCAGTTGTGTCTGTGAATATATAGTATGTGTGTGCACCGTACAGTACCTGTGTTTATGTGTGTGTGCCTGTGTTCCACTTTGGCACTAACCGCTTAACCCTGCGCTGTCCCAGACCACCTGAGCCACCAGTTATGTATCAGAGACCACGAGTGGTGTTTCCCAACAGGATTCAGTCGTTAGCAGGACTTCTGGCTCTCTGTCTTCAAGGTTAAACAGGACTCCGAGGGCGGGGGGGCGTGTAGCGGTGAGGGTTCTAATTCTGCAAACAAGTGTGGAGCCTGGCAGTCAAGGCTATCGAGGAGCTGATATCCCGCCGGTGGAAGGAGCAGAAGGAGACTAATCCTTCATACATAATAGATAACCAAATCCTCTAAAACACAGAGACGCTAGCTGCCTGCACCACAGAGGCCCTGCCACTGCTAACAGATCAGACATCAGGCATTCCCCTCCTTGCCACCTTCATTAATACTCAATTACAGCAGATCTCCTCCACCCTGACACCATTGTCTCCTCCTGAAAAGCTGGCCTTTGTCAAGAGAACAGGTATGGTTGGCCCCCTTTACACGGAGATAATGCTGCGCAATATCTTTGTCACCGGAGTTAAGAGGAGGGAGAAGCCCAATCCCCAGAATACCATCGCCTCTCCTTGCAGCCACTTTGCATTCATCTGTCATACTGTCATGATCAAAACAGGAAGGCAATGAATAGATCTGAGGGAACTTGGTGTTGATGCTCTCAGCTCACTGGAGTGGTTGTATCGTAAAATAAGAATAAACATAAACAGCATTTCATTTACTCCACGGGCAGTCTGCAGTCTGTACCACCGCTCTGCAACGCATTCATTTCAAGTCAAGCTGAAGCTACATGCTGTAAGCGATCTCGTTCTGCAATGTTGTCTGCAAGCAATATGAAAGTTGACACATGCATAAGAGCCTTTTGATCAAGTGACAGTATATCTTAGCACCTGTGTCTTTGTGTTGTTCAACACTTATTTATAGTGACAGCTTTTACAGTTCATGATATTCATTATACAGTTTCACACATGACTTATGTTTTTTTTTTTTTTACATATTGCACAGTTGTTTTTTTTATACCTCACCCTCTTTGAAATGGATGGGTAATGTTAAATACGTTTTCATTTAAACATTGTCATTTTCTGCTCACTTCATTTTCTGCACTGCATATCACCAAAACTTCTGTTTCTCTATTTTCTGCACCTGAAATTGAATTCCTGGCAAGCATTCAAAGTATTTTTGAAGACCTCTTCAAAGCTAGAAATCAGCAAAGTCCTAAAAAGCACAGATTTTTGTTTTTTTTGTTTTTTTGTTTTACAGTCCAATACTCCTGCACTGCACTGTTGTATTAAACAGTGACAAGTGTTCACAAAAAAATAACCAAAATGGTCACATCTGTAAGTCAATTTCTTTCTTTCTTTTTTCAATTGCATTTAAAACATGAATTTAAAAAAAAAAAATACATGAGTGAATAATTTTACACTGGATTTCCCTCTTAAAACTCATGTTTTTTTACTTCTTCATTTCTAAAATCTACATTGCACTTTTCCGTTGAGTGCACATTCTATCCAACCATTATAAAGTAATGAAATGACTTCCTCTCCTGGGCTTTTGTCACCATTCCAAACAGTTGTAGTTGGAAAGCACAACGCTGAGTGGAAGATGTCACGAATAATACTTCCTGGCGTAGAATTAGTCACTCAGGAATAGAGAACTGCTGCTGTTGTTCCAATTAGGAAGTCCCTGCATGACTTGCTTCTCCTCTCATCCCTTCGCTTCACCCCTTTACATTACCCCATCTATCCCCATTATGTTCAATTTCCTCCCCTCACACTTCTCTCTCTTTTTCTCTTTTCCACCATTATTTCCAAAACTTTCGCCTCCTTGCTGCCTTTGGGCACCTGAGATTTTCAGACAAAAATAACCGAGCAGGTAAAGTTCTCTCTGTGCCACGGAGAATGAGAAACCGAAAGCCTTTTCCTCCTTCTTTTCTTCGCTTCATCTATCTTTTTCTTTGCCTGGGCAGGGCTCCCCAGGCAGCGGGGTCCCTGTGGGTTCCTGGTGTGATCTGTGGGTGTTTAGCTGTTAATCTGTCAGACTAATTCTGTGGACAAACACTGCTGCGATGTATAATTCCCAGTCCAGGAGGAGAAAGGACGTGGAGGCCATAGGCCAGCCTGGAGACTGATGAGCCACAGTAGCATAATTAAGGCCAGCCCCTCCCTCGGGACAAGCCTGCATGTCCTTCTCTCTCTTTCTCTATCGCTCTGTCTATCTATATGTATACACTATCTATCTATCTGAGTCCTTTCTATCTCTTTCTTCTTCTTTTTATCTTCCTTTCCATTATATTGTGTCTCCGGTGGCGGCGGGATGAAAAATACTTCATCTTTTTCACTGCTGCTTACATTGCAAATAACAGGAGGGGGGGTGAAAAGAGATATATAAGCAGGAGAGAAGGGCTGGATCTATAAAGTGTGGAGTAGTGTTTTTGTTAGTCGTCTGAAATTCATCAAGGTATTAAAGGGTATTTATTGCTCCCTACCTCACCGCTAAACTAATTGCATGTTTAATTGTTTTTCTTACATTGTGATGGAGATTTTCGGAGACACTCCAAGCTGGCTAAGACCACTTCGTTCCTCATAATAGCTGTCAATTCCCCATTTAATTTTCAGCCAGTTATGGATTAGCCCAAAGTGGCGACATGAAAACTAAATAAGTACAACTATCATTATTTCATTTTTATGGTAAAATCAATACAAATTTTACAAGAAAAAAATGCTTCAAGTTTTTTTTTCATATTATCTTTCTGCTATCATTGCTATTGATTTTAATTTATCTTTAATTTATATAATAAGTTCTGGGTTTTAATGTTCTCCTCCCTACCTATTAAACATTTTGTGACATTGCTTTTGAAAAAAAAAGCTTTCATTGGGGAGTGGGGGGGTGATGTAATAGTGTGCGTATAATTCAAGTGTGTGTGAGTGTGCGTAAGTACTGTGCACACTGTCTATGTGAAATTAGACATAGAGTTTTGATGTAAAAAGCATTAAGCACAGTATGGGTACAATCCATGCTGTTATCCTTGTTAAATGTGACCTGTGTTAGCAGTGGGAGCTGTAGCTTTGTTAGCAGCGGCATGTGACAGCTCTGGTAGTGGAAGTGGTTGTTACTGCTGATCTAGCTGTGAAACACAGTGCCATGTCTCCAGGCAAGCTAGAAGATACCATCACACACAACCATACACACACACACACACACACACACACACATACACACACACACACACACACACACCTCACGTACAACCTAAATAGCGTGTATGGACGGCAGGAATGACACTGGAAAACAGACAGTGGTCCACTCCTTCCTCACCACCTGAGAGCCCTGTAGGCTGTGTGTAAGAGCACTTTTCTGTAACTCTCTCCATCACACTCTCCTCCTCCTCCCCTCTTCCCTCCTCCTCTACTTTCTCCTCGCACTGCGGGCGATTGGTTTGATCTCTGATCCCTGTGGTCCTGCCACTTTCCTCCCTTCCCCTGAACCAAATGCTGCTGTCTTCTCAACCTACATGGATCTGCACTTTCCACACAAAGCACAACAGAGCAGCTCCCGTGACATAAAGACACCCAGATATGTCAGCATTATATCTGACTCCAGCCCTCCGCAAAGCTCACCCAACACATTCGGAAGCATTAATAGGATTTGCTATTTCTTCAGCTTCATAGCGTACGCAGAGACCATTTCCTTTGTTGGTATTGTTGTCTTGAAAGCGTAATTCCCAGGTGAGATGTAAGGGAGAAAGCAAATGAAAAATAAAAAAGCTATATAAAGAGATGCCTGAATTTGTGTTGCTTTGAAACCATCTGTAACAAATAGCCTTGCCCTACAGCAACCTCTTAGTACAGAGAGCAATGGTTTGATAAGGCACCACACATTCTCTCTCAAACACAAGCACAACATCACAGGTTTGAATGAGACAGGTCTAATGTTTCCAAATAAATGTTGCTTTTTTTTTTTTGCCGTGAAATTCCCTCAAACAGCCAGATAATAAAACTGAAACAAATTTTTGGTTCCTCTGAGGCTCTACTTTTGCACTTGTACTCATTGAGGATTCCGAGCAGTGCCGTCAGAGCAGTGATTGGTGCTGAGAAATCTCCAGAGAAAGAGACAGACCTTCCTTCAGAGATCAAACAGTCCAGCATTTAATTTCATTTTCCAGTATGGACCTTTCAAATGGTTCTCGGGGGACTTGTTTTCTTTGAGAACCTTCAAAGAAACATGGCAGAATCATACTCTTTCTATCCATATCGCCAAGCCTTTTGTCCTCTCAGCCGCTGAGAAAAACGCTAATAATTGTGCTTCCGTGTAAAACTACCATTAGTCATTTGGTTGAGCCGCTCCATCTCTGATGAGAAAGCATTATGCTGTAAAAACAGCAGCATGTTCCCAGCCCTCAGCCAAGGTTCTCAAGGGGGGAGAGCAGCAGTTGTTGTTGTTTAAGAGCTCCATTCACTCTAGGCTGGCGAAAACACACCAAGGCATATGGCGGCTTGATTTAGTTAGCTTGTAAAATGATTTCAGAAACTACATTTGGATGAAGATAACAAAGTAACCATGCAATTAAATCGAGTATGGTCAATTTGAAGCACCTGATAGCACGGATCCAGCTGTGGTGGAACATCTGGTGAAGGCCTCATGGATCGGTAAAAAGGGAAAAGCTGCGGGTTCCACTCTTTTTGTTTGCAGAATCACTAGTTAAAATGTGGTTCGGTTTGTGTTTGCGTGCTTTGCCTGTAATGTAATGTTAAACTCCTTTTTCAAAGACACATTTAGAGGTTAACTCAAGTAGCTGTGGCATTCATCAGCTGTGTTAGAAAAAGAAAGTGTTCTCCGCCACCTGGCAAATGAAAAGGGCATGTGCTTTCCCTGTGAAAATCTGGCATGTAGCCCTGCTCCCTGGCTAAGTATTGACTACTGAGCTGCTGTGAGATTTGATGCTGGACCTGAGCTAACCTTCGGGTCAGGTGTTTTCAAGAATTTTTTTTCCTAGGTTTCTTTGACCAGAATGAGTCACCAGCCTCACCTTGAGAACATATCTTTACCCATCAAGTGTGCTACATCAGCTTAAAAAAAGATATCGCAATCCATTTCTTAAGCGCACAAAAGCTGATCCTTGTTACTGTGCAGTATGAATGTTGGAGCAATCAATAGACAAGGGAGTAAGTGAAACAAATGGGAGTTAGTAAAACAAATGGTTTTGATTTGAGGCTGTAATCTGTGTGAATGCTGCATGGGGGCATAAGAGACAGCAACAACTATTATTAATGGTAAACAGTGAATAAAAAGAACATAATAAGGCATGCATGATTAGATAAAGAGGAAAAGGTCACAGCAGGTTGATGCATCTGTCTCATTAGCTGCTTTATTTGTGTCCCTTCGTTTACCCTTCATTAGCCTGCCTGCTTTATCCTCTTTCTTTTCTCCCTGTTCTCTAAATCTCTCCATTCATTAGGCCTGCCGCTCTCCAAAAACGTCCTCTCTGAGTGTGAGTTTCTGAGTGAAATGGCTTACCACAGTTCGTGTCTGTCTTTCCAAAAATGTCACCCCAGCCTCCACACAGTGCACTGCTTTTGACATGAGCACTGTGTGCAGAAGACAGGGCATAGGGATTAATTTGCCATGTGTGTATACCTCAGCAGCAGACAGGGGTAGAGACTGTGACTGAGGCCTGTCTGACAGCAGAGACGGAGCCTCACTCGCTGGATCCCTCACGTCTCCTATACTGCACTTGATGTCACAGGCAGCGAGAGGCAAAAGGGGAGGTTTTTTGCGATAGGGGGTGGAGGAGGAGGTGCTAATGTAGCCTTGTGAGAGTGAGAGGAGAGAGAGAGAGACACGGGACAGACACGGGAAGAAAATGTGCCTGGCATCGGGGATGAAAAAAAAAGTGAAAGTAGATGGATGCCAGCTCTGAAATAAAACAGGAGTCCAGTATGTGGGGAGTTATCACTGTAATGCAGCTCAGTGCCAAAAGAGGTCATGTGTGTGCTGCAGATTCATTAGTTTCAGATGACATTAATATCCTATAATCATAACCAGTTATAGCAAAGAACATTCTGTATGTGTGAGGCTTTATTAAGCACCACTCCATGAACCTTGAGTAAAGTTTGAGATTAATGAAACTCTCCCTACACCGTCCTGATTTGCAGTTCATTTGTCAATGTTCCGAAGAGAAAAAAAAGCGTTCATTAGATGGGACTGCATTTATTGAGGCTTTTTAATTACAACACACATGCTGCTTTGTCCTTCTGCTCATGCCCATTTCCTCTTTGCATTTCCTCATTATATTAATTTATGTGTTAACATTAACACACCATGCTGTGTAGATGTTCCCGTATCGCAATACTATGCAATACTATGTTTCTATAGATGAATATATTGGTCGTTGAAGTTAAAACACTCAGAAATACAAAGATTATTTGACATTTGAGCAGTAAAACCACATGAGGACTAGCAACAAAAAAAAAAAGAAAAACAATCAAAAATAATTTTTTTGTTCCTTCATTTTATGAAGCAATCAGTATCCTGGGAGCGTGTTTTGACTTGTATACTTATTTCATTTATGTTTTTGCATTGACACCCCCATTGTGTTCTCCACTTTTTACGACATCTGAATTAAAATGGCACAGTGTTTCCCACAGAATTAGATTCCATTTGTGGTGAGTTGATTACATGTTGTGACTGACCAGTCAGCCCAGTCCTGACACATGCACACAGCAGCTCTGTGCACCCTGAGGGACAGGGAAGGGCTAAGCAAATCAATGTGCTGTGCACAGCTCTGCCAAGAAGTAACGACACAAATCACAACGTTAGACATCTTTTATGTTATATTATGAGAAGTGTAAATAAATTTTCAGTTCATTATGAAATTGTGGTGGGACAAATTTAGTCTAGCTGATGAATGGGCAACACTGTGGCACACTCTGCTTGTGCATAACAGTCAGAGAATGTATGCGCATTGTGCACCTAACTATGTAGGCACAGATTACTCTCTTGTGTAATGTGCCCTTAGAATAACAGTGAAATACTACGCCACTGACTTAAGATCAGGTTTTTCTGGTCAATAACGCAATTGTTTCAACATAGCAAAGTGCCAGCAATGCCCCTGACCACACTGACCTCATTTTAAGACCAACTCACACATGGGTGCTCAGGTGGGCGCAGTGTATTTGCTATTTAAACAATGTCGGCGCTGGGCGGGAAAATGACAATTGTGTCGGTCTGAAACTAGCAAAGACACTTGCGTTGCACTTTGCACCTGTTGTTAGGTCCCAAATTGTTAATGGTTAATAACAAATTGTACGTGGAATGGAAAATTTTTTGTCAATTTTGTAGGCTATACAGTACGTACTTCAGTCATCAGTGTGCAATGGAAGATGAGAGCAATTCTACTGGCAGAGCTGGCAGGAAACAACTGGCCTACATTTTATCTGTTATAAACGCATCCAGCACCAAAGACAGCTATAGGTTTCAACTTGAAGCTGCACAAACTGTAAATACAGGGTGTTGTGTTAAAGGTTGCACTTACTGTGCACAACTGTTTTGTCATGGGTTCAAAAGTCACATCACTTTCCATTTTTGCTGAATAGTAAATCCTCTGGATAAGTTTCACTCCCAGCTCTCTGGCCCACAAAGTTACAGAAATTGTAGAAATTCTCGATATATACTTGTCCTGCTATTTCTTGACCTTTCCTAGCCAGCAGGGAATATGGTAATTTACTCTTAGGTAACAGTGAAATCCATCCTGCCCTCCTCTCTGGTGATGAACTTAACAATTGCATGCACCACACCTGCATTATTACAGCACTGTTCACCGACAGCCCATTGCAGCCTCGCCCTCTTAATAAAGTAATGTCTGAAGTGGATGTGAGAGCCTTGTCTGGGAGGGTATGCAATGGGCTGGGGAGTAATGAGCAAGTCTGAGATAAATAATGGATCGCCGTCATTCACATTACAGAGGAAATGACTGTAATGGTGCTTGCCGGGTGAAAGACCTCCATCTAACACATTAACACTCAGGACAAAGACAGAGGGGAGAGGGGGACAGAGGAAAGGAAGAGGATGAAAGTGGATGACATCAAAGTGGAGGAGGGAGGAGATCATCATCCTCAAAACATATCCTGCCACTTGGGGGCTGGCATGAAATGAAGTAAGAAAGGAAAGGGAGGAAACGAGCACATGACTATTTTGAGGTTGAGATTGATGGAAACACCTAAAAGCTGCATTACCAATGTGACTTATGTCAGGAGGAAGTTCTCTCTCTCCAATCCCAAAACCTTCCTTCCTCCAACCCTCTCACTTATTCACCCCACCCTCCCACCCTCACTCACCCTCTCTCCACTGTGTTCTCCCAGGGCATTAGAAACAGAATGGTCTGAATGTGAGCCTACAATAGTGGAGATAAATGGGATTTGAAGCACAGGCTATAAGGAGTGGCAGTCATTAGACAGTAAGTGAGCCAAGCGAGTTGTTAGGACATGAGCAGTGCTAGTCGTTAGGAAGGGATGGAGAGAGAGGGAGAGAGATGGAGCGATGGAGGGAAGGAAGGAGGCCACTGGCTGTTTGTTCTAGGACTAAGTGCTGGATAATGAGATCAGACTGACATGACCCGGCCCCAGAGCTGAGAGAGGCAGCTTGGCCATTACACCTCTCTCTCTCCCTCTATCTCTTGATCTCATTCTCTTTGTCTTACACATACTTTCTCTTTCTGTTTCTATTTCTCTCTCTTTTATCTAACTCTCTTTCTCTGACACAAACCACTGCAAACTGCATCACCAGTGGCAACAGTAGCGTTATACAAATGTAGACAACAAAAGAGACTATACTTAGGATTTGAGTATCATGGCTACAGGCTAATTGATCAAATAAAATATTGGAACACATGCACGTTCAACTTCGATTTGCTGACTCAGAGACGAAAATGAAGACATATTTATTTATAATTATATTTGTAACAATGGGAAGGCCTGAGACAACAGACACTGACCCCATTTAAGTGAGAAAACACAGCATATCTGCAGGAGGGACGAAAACAATGCCTGCATTTCATTATATTTCACAGGCTACTTGTCAGATGGTCGAACAGCATGTGAAATCCCCATCTCTCAACTGATAATTTCTGTAACTTTCCAAAACTGACAATCTGACAAGCTCACCCACCTCATACAACAATTGGCCAGGTGTCCAAGAAGAAAGTACATGGAATTCAAACATGTCACTCAAGCTTTCTTTGTCATTCTTCACAAAACTACTTCCATTGGTATTTGTGAGTGCGACACCTGGAATGCCTTTGAGGAGAGACTGTCCAGGTGTGCGTTGTTATCCCCCTTCGTACAATTTATCACATCTGCCCTTTTTCATGATGGCACACCTTTAGCCCAGCCACTGAGTCTAACCCTAACCCATTTGGAACAGGTACGAAGAGTTTTTGGAACTGTTTAACGGTGGTACAACAACACTTTGTACAAACTACTTTGTTGCAAGCATATCCCGGACTTGGCCTGACCATTTAGAAATTTGAATGTATTTACCATGACTGTTTACCCCTGAAAAAGGAAGCTCTGGCTCAAATCATGTTGACTAAGAACTGCTGCACTATGGACATTTTTACCTACAGATACTATTTGAGACTCTGTACTGTCCTTGCTTATTTGCCAAGATCAACCTGCATCAGAAATGCCTCACACATTTCATTTCTGACCTTGCTGCTGCCAGCATTAAAAACCTGCTGGACTTTCCTGACTGACAACACCTGCCCTGTCCATTATGAGATGCTTGCGATAATGGGACTTGTTTTCATCCCAAGGAGCTCAGCTCCAATGATGGCAGGGAGGTGGAGTGAGGCAGCAGCTGCCTGGAGCCATTTTCTTCTGCCTCTCACCTCTCAGGCAACAGGATAGACAACATAGAAACTCATGGAAGCCATGTGTTTTGTGGTGCTCCTCCTATAGTTGAGAAAGGATTTCAGTGGTCATGAAGTCTGCTGACTTGGGGTCAGGGCTACATTTTGGATGGAACAAGATGTATAATGCCTCCCACAACAGGCCAGAATTTACAATTTGTCAGGAACAAAAGGAATTTGCAATCCTTTAAGTAACTTTATAATTATCTTAAATTAACTAATCCAAATGACTCTTGCAGCCGATGTCTCATGCTAACTCATCTCTGCTTAAGCAGCGTGTTAAGTTTATGTGTTCGCACTTTGTTGCTGCTACTTGTTTGGGTTCTGCGGCAGTATGTGTCCCCTTGGTCTTGCAGCAGTTGCAGAGGTTGGTGCGGCAACACAGGCAGGCACGAGTGCAGATGATGATGTAGCTGAAATGCTAAAGATGTTGCAAATCTGTGTCAAGCTAAAAAAAATGACAAAAAGCAAAGGTCTCAGGTTTTCTCTAAATTTTCTCAAAGTGACTTAAAAGTCAGAGTTCAGTAAAAACTGACACTGATTATGTTGCTTCTTTATAGAAGTTGTACAAACAGTCGGTGAAAGTATGGAGAGTCAAGATGGTATTTGTGAAGGAGAAACCCAAAGCTCATCCCAACAGTAAAAAGTTGGTTGAAACCAAATGGTGCCAAAATGCCAATTAATTATTTTTTTTCTCGTCCCCAACAGGTTATGTTGGAAAGGGAAAACGGTGGCACCTGCAGTCCATTTATGCAGAAGATGATTTGCCCAGTTACTGCAGCCACTTTTGTGCAAAATGAATCCAGGTGGCCATTGTTTTTGCCAAAGCACGGAGCATTTAATGACCCTTTGACTGACAGACAGTTGTTTGAAGGCAGGTTATTGATTGATTTCTTGGATCAGTGTGATGCAACACCTTTAGATCTGTGCAGTTGTAGGCTGACACACAGTTGAAGCAGGGGATGTCCAGATGTATGTATTTAGAATATTTTACTTTAGTATGCAATGAGTTAGTTAGAATACAGGTGTGATACTTAAGTAAGAATTCTGTAATAATAATCCGTGAACAGGTCAGTTGTTAAATGTTAGGTCACTATGCAGAATGACATACTGAAGCACAGGGTGTTACAGTTACACAGGGTGAGTGAGAATGATCCTGAGTGAAAGACACACTGCAACAGACGTGGAGGAATGGAGAACAGCGAAAGTGAGGAATATCGCACTGATTGAAAGTCAAGTCATTTTGCAAAATCGGCTTTATAAGGTTAGGATACACTCACCAAGCACTTCATTAGACACACCTGTACACCTGCTTATTCTCGCAATTATCCAATCAGCCAATCATGAGGCATCAATCATGCAAATACAGGTCAGGAGCTTCAAACATCAGAATGTTGGGAAAAATGTGATCTCAGTGACTTAGACTGTGGCATGACTGGTGGTGCCAGACGGGGTGGTTTGAGGCTGCTGATCTCCTGGGATTTTCACACACAACAGTCTGTAGGGTTTTTACTCAGATGGTGTGAAAAACAAAACAAACAAAAACAAGACCTATGGCTGGACCGTCTACGGTCAAATCCTGATTTTATAAGATGTTGTCTAACTAAATCACATAAATCAAGAATAAAGTCTGTACTCTGATTTCAGCTATATTTAATTGTAAAATGAGACAGAATATGTTTCTTATTTTGTCTCTCACACAGCCTCTGTCTGGGATCCACAATATTTTAGCCCTTATTTACCTCAACACCAGAACATAACAGATTTCATTAGAGGCAGGTCATTATTTCTAACTCCCTCTGTTTGATATTTTGAAATGGCCATAGCTGTATGTTAGTACAAAGCCTCATTTTCAGTTGCTCCCGTTTGCTCTGTTAAAGTCAGTGTTAAACTCAACACTTCTGTAACAGTTTCAAATTTAAAGCCCTCTACTGTTTCAGTGGGCAGAAACTCTTTAATTCCTAACAGGGCTTTTATTGCTGTGCTGCAGTAAGCATACTGTCTCAATTTGGTTGCTGATGTTTCTGTTGTTTACATGCTATACAGATCTTCTAGTTTCTTTAGCAGTTAGCATGACTTCTCTCCCTCCTTCCCTCTCTCCTGCTCTCTTTGCTTGGTGTGTCTTATGTTTAGTCATTCTTCTTCCTCCTTTAATAATAATGATACATGTAATAAAAGCGGTTTATTTGCTGTAATGGAGGTGAGGCTCAGTGTATTGAAAGCGCTCCTCTGCTTCCCTGCAGTTCCCGAGCAGCTGGGAAACCAGAGCGGCTCAGTAGACTGCCCGTAACAAGGAGGAGATGTAGCCCAAAGCCCCCTGTTGGCATCCAGTCAGGTACCAGGTTTATACCCGGTTTGTTTGAAAAAAGGCTAAATTGACAACACTGCAGGCTGTTGCCCCCCTAATAGAATCTGTCTGCACCAGAAACTCCAACTCAACCAATGGTAGAAATATGATCAGTCAGTCAGTCAGTCAGTCAGTTACTCAGTCAGGGACATTCCAGATTAGAGGGCTGGCCCTGCTGTCGCGGTCCAGCCAAAAAAACATTGAGTGAGCCACAGTTTTGTGTTAGGAAGCGCCTTATTGATGAAAGAGGTCAGAGGTGAATGGCCAGACTGGTTGGAGCTGACAGAAAGGCTACAGCCTGTCTGAGTATTGACCATGTGCCTCCCTTTATAGCCACAATTTACCGTCCTCTAATGGCTACTTCCAGCATGATAATGCACCATGTAAAATCGTCTCAAACTGGTTTCATGAACATGACAATGAGTTCAGTGATATGGATCCAGTGGAACACCTCTGGGATGAGGTAGAACTGGACATTGGCAGCATGAATGTGCAGCAGATAAAATCTGTAGAAATTATGTGATGCAGTCATGTTAACATCGAGCAGAATGTCAAAGGAAAGTTTCAAAAATCCTGTGGAATCCATGCCACGGAGAAATGAAGCTGTGTTGAGAGCAAAAGGAGGCCCTATCCAGTATTAGTGTTATGTTTCTAATAAGGTGATCAGTTCCGATGTTGTGATATAACTTCTTCTGCTGTCCCCAAAAGGCAAAAAAAAAACAAAACAAAAAAACAATTATAGCTGCTTTAATTTTTCCCTTTAAAGTCACTTTTATGCAGTGTTTATGTATTCTTTATGTGTTCCAACACTTCATTAATGTTCACACTGACATTCATACCCAAGACACCATCTTTATGGCTGTATCATTATATTTAATTGATAATGTGCTGAGCAATTTTATGCTCATCTCCTCAAAATTCAGCATGACTTATTCAGAAAACATCCTCTTCTATATCACTGACAGGAGAATAAGCAGAACTTGTGATAAAGGAGTGTAGTGCCAGCACATGACACTAATTAAAGTCTGCAAACACCTTTAAAGCATATTTTTTACCCATGACTAAGTTTTGCAACCATAGTAACCCACTATGATTTATTATGAACATGAACAAAATAGTTTTTACACAACTGCTAATTATAACATATTTGTACATGTACATATTTGGTCTTGCTCTGTGTTCCGCCTATCTAACCGCACAACTGGCTAAGACAGTGTTGACAAATGGTCTATTTCTATGTTTTACAGCCTATATTTCTCAACTCCAGACAACAAGAACCCTGCTTGATTGCATTGCATCCATAAGGCCTATTTCACTTGATGCTGCTGAAACTTTATTATTTCTACCATAAGTATGGCAAAGCGACAGGTAGAACTTCAAAGTAATGTCAAACAGGTTCACTGAGAGAGAGGCTTTGTTGAGCTGAGCTTCATAGAACTGTGTTTGTTCCATGCTCACAGACACACACACACACACACACACACAAACACACACACACACACACACATGTAAAGCAGGAGACAGCGTCAAACTTTGTCACAAATTGTACACACTTGTCACACATACCAGAACATAAAAACATTCATACACGAGCGGGAGTCAGGCAGCTGTCTGTGCTGTTCTGTGATTTCCCTGGAAGATGTTAGAAAAGAGTGCGTAGAGTGAAGGGGCTGTAACTAAAACAGGAGGGGGTCTTCTGAAACGTTTTTCTTCTTCTCCATGAAACCAGCAGGTGGCATTTTGAGAGAATAAAACCATTTTAATTTTCAAACAAGTAGCTGTGAAGAATCACATAGGAACTTTTGACTTCAAACATACATATGGTCCCATGTGTATATGGAGATGGTTAATATATACGTAATATGATATATTGCCAAATGCACATAAATGCTTACATACAACAGTATATTAAGGCCACTGTGGGTAAAAAAATAATCATGATAATAATGTGGAGCCGGGGGAAGTGGGTAATATCCTGATAAAGAAAATTTCAGTGATCAAAGTCGTAAATTTAAAAAATTTGGATATTGTCTGAGATTAATGTGGTAAATCACAACAAGAACAGACTCACAACTCAACAAGAAAAAAAATGTTTCTGAGATTATAAAGTCATATATCTGTGAGAGAAAACTCAAAAATCCTCTGAGAAACAAACAGACAAAAAAAAGTTAAAATAAGTGTGGGTTTCCTGTTTTTGTCAGGTTGGATCAACCTCATCACATCACATCACAGATGCCACTGCTTGCCATGTATTTTGCCTGCAGTGGATGACCTAATCAAGTTATATTTTGCAATTTGATTTAACAAAAAGGAAATACATAGAATACACAGTTATATGAGCATCTGGACTTTGAAGAGACATTGCTGGTAATTGAGCCTATAGAAGAAAATTAATTACTAGTCACGTTTGAGAGCTTGTGTGTGTGTGTGTGTGTGTGTGTGTGTGTGTGTGTGTGTGTGTGTGTGTGTGTGTATGACAGAGAAAGTAATACAGCAATAGGATGTGTTTACCAATAAATAGCAAAGAACATTTCATTTTTACAGTGGATTATGGTATTCATACTTACTTTAGGATATTTTACCTAGCTACACAAAGATGCTCTAATTATGATGATGAAAACAAATTACAAGCTGTGCCAGTGGGATGAAAATTGAACAGTTCATCTCCTATCCAGCGTTGCCATTGACCTTCGGCCATTGATAGAACGCTCCATTCAAGGAGCTATTTGTAAGTTTTGCTGTTGCTACGTAACCAACGTTAGCATTACTAGTTGTTTACTTACCTCTCCAGAAGAAAAATTCTTTACGTTTCTTCTTTCAACTGCATTGTTATTTCTTGTTTTGTTTCCATTTCTCTCACATCTTTTCTTCTACTGAATGTAGCATGCTTACCAGCAAACCCCCGGCCCGGTCGCCCCATCTCATCACTTCTAATCTTGAGTCACTGTAGCATCCAGGCTGCCCTGGAGAAGTAGCACCGCTCAGATGACGTATTATAACCTCTTATAAGCGCATCATTGGCCGAAGCTCTTGGCAAGATCGGTAGGTATGCCTGTTAAGCATGTGCTGACACACAATGAGCAAAGAACTGCTTTAAATTCCATGGAAATGCCATTTTGAGGTTACTTTTGTTGCAGGAGCTGTGTTCTGTTCAACTGATTCATCTCTTAACTATCATCCCTGTTGGAAAATAACCAGTTGAAGCCTAATCTGCCAGTGTTGTTTATGTGTGTGTGTATGTGCATGAATGAGCCTGTTTGTGCACATTGCTACCTGTATGCATGAGTCCAGTCTGTGTTTAAATCCTGAGGTGAGATTTAGGAACAAGCTGAAACCCCATGACAAAGGGGAGATTGGTCTTGCTAACAATTTGACAAAATGCCACTCTGTGGAGATGCAGGAAAGCAAATTGAACTCAACTGGCTTTTCTGTTTGATGAAATGTGTGTGAGCAATTTAGGTGAAATCTTTCAATAAAGAAGTAGTCTACTTTCTCACTTCTCTTTAGAGTTTTTATTTCAATCAAGTTTTTTAGCAGACCTACTTACCTCTGCTTGTGAAAGGACTCGCACATACTCACACCGAGACCCGCGTTAATGAACTGAGAAAGGTGGAAAATAGCTCAAGTCGGTGTGATAAAAAATGAGGCTTTAATGGTGATGTGGTGAAAATCAGATTATAATAGCTCCAATGACCGCACTTTTGAGAACAGAGATCATTGGATCCGTTGGAGCAACTCACTGAGCTTTAGCATCACAGCCTGAGGTAGTCCAACTTATCACCACTGCTGTTTTCTGGGCCCTAACACTATGTCCTTTTGCTTGAGCAGTACCTTGATCTGGAAGTAATGCAGGATCTTTGCTCAATTAATACATTGGTTGTACAGCTTGGTGTATGCTGCTCCAACCTGCCACTTCTTCCTTAACTGTCAGGGACACTGTTTTTTTTTGCACCAGAGATCCCACAGTTGACCTAATTTTCCTGAGTTTTGTTCATCAGTTCAGTCTTTTCCAGCCACTGGTTATATTTTCTCATACTGCAAGTGGTACATCCTGTAAGAAATGTCTACTGCCTCTTCTAACTCTTCATCTACACCTGTATATGCTGCTGTGAGATATCCTCTTGGCAGTTTATTCTTGGCAGACACTTTACAGATGTACTTCTTCATACTTTTGCATCACTGAGGACCATGGCTGACACACTCCCTGAGCCCTGGACCTCTCTTTCCAGCTGCTGTGCTTTGTTTAACTGATGATTTGTGTATGCTTGACTTTGGTTGGAATACTCAATGACAAGTTTCCTAAATACACCAGCTGGATGTATGATGATTGGGAGGATAAGATGTGTTGTTGGCTTGGATCGTGCTATTTCATTTTGAGCTTCGGTACCTGTCTAACTGGGCACAATGCATGGATGTTAATGTATCTCTTGAGTTATCACCCTATCCAACTGTGAAACCTCCACATATGTGCAGCTGTTCTACATCCCTCTAATAGTTTGACTCTTCCACTGCTAACCGTCTTCCCGTTCATCACCACCATCCGCTCACAGCTCTCTCATCAGCAAGAAATGCCATTGTAGTCACATCTGTGCTTTACAATGATCAGACATGCAGAACAGCAGTAGGGATAACTCATTACCTTGATATATGCTATGCTCGATGGTTGCTTCGTGGCTTTGCCTTTGAATTGGCTATCTGGGATTTTCTCCACATGGACCCTATTTATTTTGCCGATCCCTGATCATGCTGAGCATCAAAGATTCCATGTGTAGAACCGAGTCAAAAGCATTCTTGTAGAAATACGCATTTATTCAACAAAAGTGAAACCACACAATGTTATCTAATGAACGGTATCATATACAGGTGTGGGTGTGTGTGGAAAACAGATGAAACAAAATTGTTGAATCAAAATGGCAGGTGGTTTCGCATGGCATGTGTGAGAGGTGAATAAAGCAGGTGGTATGAGATTCTGCTCTGTGTGTGTCTATGTTAAAGGCTATTTCATATACAATAAAGATGGCAGGTTAAAAGAAAGGGTAGGTGGTTTGTGCTGCTTTACGTCCAACAAGCTGCAGGCTTGCACGGCTTTGTGGTGGGCTACAGGGCGACCTTGCTGCTGGTTTCTGTATCACTCAGGAGACCAGTGTTGTTCCTTTGTTTTCCTTATAGAGTTAGCCACTTGTTTAGTTAACTCTGTTTTGGTGGCTCATGTAGCCTCTGGTGCTAAGTTAAACTTGTTGACTATTGGTTATTCTTAGACAGGCTCTTTTGTTGCTGCTGTTCAGGAAAAGGTTCAGTGCAGTAATTTGCTCCGAGCAGGTCACACAGAGGTCAGAGAGCAGCAGCTCATGCTGTACAGAAGAGAGGGAGAGCCGAGAATTTTTTTTTGCCCCCTGTATAAGCGGTGAAGAGGCTAAACACTTACCAATGACAACTGGTTGTTGGTCCATTGGCAGAGTTCAGGTATAGGTGTGAGACCTGAGGATGCCCATCAACATGTTAACATTCCGACCCTTGAGTACTCAGTAGTTATAACTATATATTTATATATATATATATATATATATATATATATATATCATAACTATACTATGGGTCTGACCACATCCATTTTCATACTCAGCTTTCATTTTGATCTCAACTACACACCTGTACATTTTTGTGACTGCGTCTTCCACGTTTGTGACGCTATCACAGTGACAAAGTCTGTCCACAGACAGACAAACAGACAGATAGACATATAAACACCTCCCAAAGTACTCCAAACTGCCTCTGTGGTCTCACACACACACACACACACACACACACACACACACACACACAGACTCACAAGGTGAAAACAATACCAGCCACACTGTCGCCGCTATTAATCACACGATGAACAAATTCATCTGTGGAGTCCCAGGAGGCCCTACAAAGTAAATACATCTACCAACACATATGTTATTAACTGTAGTCAAAATGACTAGTATTGATTTCCTCCATGTAAGACAAGTAATAAATAGAAGTTTACTGCACAAAAAGTAAGGTTTTTGGTTGTACAAGGTGTATCAGCTGAATGCAGTATCACCATCACAGTAGTTGGGTATACAGAAGACAGTCTCAGTTGTACTGACTGGTCCGAGCAAAGAACACATAAGTATTTATGGGAAGCCATGACATTAGCTCTGTCTGCTGTATCGCATATCACCAGCATGAGAGTTTCCAGCAGATGGATTCAGTATTCTCAACACACATTAATGAGAAGTCCCTAAATGAGGACTATGCACAGTGTCTGAAATGAGTCCAGTCCAGCAGGGGTTTGCCAGCAGTACTCAAAAATGTCAGCAAAGGGCAATGACTTTGTGCAGCTACACTAAGCCCCAAGATGAAAACATTAAGTTAGTGATGCTGACATTGCAACCACTCTTAATGTGTAGGTAGCATAGTAATGTATACAAGACATGAGTGGGTGGGAGAAGGCAACATCTCACACCTGCTTTGGTTAGACAGAACCCATCACAAAAAAAAAAAACGAAAAGAAAAGCCTCAGTGGATGGCTGCTACAAATGAGCACATGAAGTCCATTTATTTCACATTTGGGCTGTAATGAAAAGATCAGACCACTGTTGTAGAAAATATTTGGCAAAATAACAGATGTGAGCAGGGAGTATTAAATCCGGCCTTTTAGCTTGCCCTCACTATAATAGCCTTATTATGGTCTGCAGGTGCCCTTGGTGAAACCATAGATCCCACAGCCAATCACATCACGTCTTGGTTGGACACAGCTGAGCTCCAGACCAGGGTCAAAACCTGGCAGGTGGTGTTCCACAGCTGCCTCAGCACATCATCCCTCAATTGAGCTATAACATAGATTAGCAGAGGGACTGTTTTGCTCAGTGTTGATTCTTATCTGCCACGCTTTAAAGAGCTGCACTGATCTATATTTACATGAGTGTATGTTTAATATGTTTAAGTGCAAGGATCCCTCATGTCTTATCTTATCTGACCAACTGGAAGAAAATACTGCATATTAATACTGATTGTCATAGGAGGTGAGGCATGATTTTCCTACAAGAACTTAATCTTAAAAGAAAGAAAAGTCACCATAAACACAGCCACATGCCATAGCACATACCTCAAATCAATATTTTGGAAATTTTGACACTTGCCCTTTGACCTTTCAATGCAAGATCATTGGGGGAAAAAAGTGGAAAAATGCTCTTCTTTATTTCTGCAAACCCAAACAGAATCCTTGAGACTTTTCTTATAATCCACCAGTCTAGACAATAATTGCCTGTCCCAAAACTTTCACAAGCAATCCTTACAATACTCCACAGTGTGATCAGGCCTCTCCACTGGAGACGTGCTTTAGGTGGTGTTGAGATACTTTGTGACTCAGGTATTTGAGAAAGAGGTGAAGACCCCAGAAAACAACATTTATCTAGCCGACAACCCCGCTGCCCTGCATTGTAGCCAAGATGCCCTTTGGAAACAGTTATCTACAATGAACTCTTGTTGGAATTTCAAGCCTTTTTAGGCCTCAGTCACTGGTTCTACCACTGATCAAAGAAATCAGCAGGGTTGGAATAATAGGGACTCTAAAATTTTGGTCTTGTAAAGGAGCTATTTGTAAGTTTCGCTATTGCTACATAACTAATGTTAGCATTCATAGCTGTTTACTTACCAGTCTAGAGAAATATATCCATGCAGAGTCAAACTTCATTCCTTTACTCAAGAAGAGCTATCTCTAGCAGTGGAAAGCAATGCTTTTGTTGTCTTCTATTTCTACCACTTCTTTTCTTTTCCTGAAGTTGGCATGCTAACCTGCTACTTCCAGCCCGGTCGGACTGTCTCATCAGTTTTCAATACCAATTAATTGCAGTGTCCAGTCTGCACTGTTCAGAGCACATATTATAACCTCTTGTCTTGTAAACACAACAGTGGTTGAAGCCATTGGCAAGACTCTAGCAAGTAAGCAGCTGTTAATGCTAACGTTAGATATGTAGCAATAGCTAATAGCTTTCTCTAAGGCATTGACAGAAACTTCTGTTTTTAGAGTTAGAGTTTTCAAAGTTATAGTTGAAAGTCTATCCTCAACACACATG
The DNA here is from genome assembly GCF_002814215.2 of Seriola lalandi dorsalis. Taxonomy (NCBI): domain Eukaryota; kingdom Metazoa; phylum Chordata; class Actinopteri; order Carangiformes; family Carangidae; genus Seriola; species Seriola lalandi. The sequence continues at coordinate 70,995 of NW_019520213.1, forward strand.
CATACAACTGTGGTCAACAGACAGTCATTTCCTAGCTGAGTTATTGATGGATGAGTCAAAACTCTCTTCTGCCTGCAGCACACATAAGCTGTAATTGTCAGAAACAGCTGGTAGTATAATCTCCAACTGCATGAGGAGGCTGGGAAATTTAAAAAAACAAGCAACTTTCAAAAGATCCTGGAAACTCACCAACCCAGAAAATGAGATCATCCTCAGCTAAGAGCTGTCCTGGCACCTAAAGGCAGCAATAAACCAACCAGCACCTAAAGTCTGTCAGAACAAACAGAGTCTGACAGAGCAACCGTTCTCAAGCCAGGTCCTTGGGGATTATACTTTTACTGGTTTCCCATTCTGCCAGCATATGTATTGCAGTGAACTGGTGTTCCAGGCGTAAATCACTTACTGATTTGGTGTCAATAGCTACACGACCAGGAACTGTAATTGAGAGCCGTTGTAACTTTATAGGCATCTCAAAACACAGTTTAAAAAATGGACATCTTCCTGTCAGACCTATGTCCATTAGGTGTGTGGTGGTGTCCTATTTCTATGTACCTGGAGGCAGCAGAGACAATATGATGATTTATACTGCTGCTATAATGGATTTTAATGGGGGATACATATCCAGCTATTTTGAATATCAGAAGAGTCAGAATAAAAGAGCAAGGACTAGCATGCAATGCAAACATGACTCAGTTGCTGGGCCAATTATATTGCTGGGTTTTATCTACTGTATCTATATTTGTTTAACAGTTCAGACAGTGTGCATAATGGCTCTTTTGATCAGCTGAGTCTAATGCTCACCATGAAGTTAAATGTAACTTTCAACAGTGTGATGTCAGGGAATAGTTGTGTTGTGGCCAATTGCCAATGAATTACTGTTATGCCTAGAAATAGGGGAATTTAATATACAGTGTTGGTGTTATTTTTGTTTTTATTTTTTTGTTTTGCTATTTTGTTTGGTGTTGCTGTAGAGCTCTGAAATAACAGGATCAGGTCTCAGCTACTGGTCAGCTACTGTTTTGGCTGTGTTTATGTGATAGTGATGCTATGTCCTAAATTAATTACAAAACTCAAATTATGTTTTTGAGAAACAAATTTCTACATAAGATGTTCAGTTCAGTAGCGCTGACACTAGTTTGTCACTGTCAACTAAAAACACCCTATTTCAGCTTCATTAATGGATTGAATCATCCCTCACCCTTCTTTCAATACATGTTAATATAATTATTCCTTTTATTTCACAATCTCAGTGTTATTAATTAGATAGAAAGTGATAGAAACAGTCTCTATGTGCTGGTGCTTTTCTCACAAGAACTCGCACTTGCATTTACCCAAGCATCACAGGCCAGGTGAGAGGATTCTTGAAATCTCACTTTTTTTGTGGTCTGCCTGACAGCGTGTGTATTGATTCAATTACCTGAAAGTCATGTCAGTGTTTGTCTGTCTATACCTTTCTCACTCTTTTCAATGTTCTCTTTGTCCAGGCGCCCGCATGTATCAGTCTTCCAACTCCCCTCCCTGTTGTCGGTCTCACTCTCTGTCCATCCATGTCTCTGCGCGTCGAGATCCTCTTCTCCTCCTCGTATGTCGACATCTCACATTCATTACCGCATGGCCTTGGCTCAGTCTGCTCTCTTCCCTTCTGTGGTGCTCAATTACTCTGTCTTCCTGGGGCAAGCACTGGTGTCAAGCTACTGTAATGACTTTCTGATTATCTGTCTTTATGTGATGAATGAGATGGAAATGTACCACCACGGCCAAACGGGGGCTGGCGCTGTGCCAGGCTGCCACACCACACTCAGGGCGGATGGGAGCAGGGAGGCGTAAGCAACAAAACAGATAACATTAGACTGAAATGCAGATGCAACTGTCGTTATCTGTGTCAGTGCAGCTAAAGGAGTCATGCTCAATTTTGGTGTTTTAAGGGCTGTGATTAAATTCATTGTTTACGACGTTAACGTGGAAAACAATAGTTCAAAGCCGTCTAGTGACTAATTAATCAACCGGCTTGCGAGGAAGAAATAAAGACAGCTCAGACGGAGTCGTTATGAGAAATAAAGTCTTTGTAGCGTCCCGCTGAGATGTGGGATTAACCTCTACCTGGGAGGACGTGCTCTGTGTGTAGATGCAACTGGGAGGATTTACCCCAAGTCCTGAAAACACACCCAACAAGGACAAAATCATCCTCCATTTTAACATCTAAATCTGTGGGGCATGCATGATGTAAAGTGATTGTTGATGCTTGACTTTGACCTTCTAAAACTCTCCTATTGATTTTCTCCCTTTCTTCCAGATGATGTTGATGCTTCTAATGTGGTGGAGGTGAAAAATGAGGTTGACGTAGACATGGTTAACCATAATGCCAAGGCGGATGCCACCCGATAGCAGCCAGACACCTGAGAGAGCAGGCCTAGGTCCAGCTCGCCACTCACCCCCCCTCTCCACTTCTATTATTCATCCCTCTTTCAAATGCCTTTTATGCTGCTCAATTACCCCTCCAGCGGCCCAGTGTGGACACTGTAATGACATTCTGATTATCAGTCTGTAAATGAGAAATGAAATGAGTGTGTGATGCCGTGCCAGGGGAAGAATGGAACGGCTAGAAGCCTTTCAAAAATGGAGGTTGTGGAGGAGGGGGAAGTGTGGAGGGAGGACAGAGGGAGGGATGAGTGCAGCACTCTGGTGATCATCGACAAGACGATAAAAAGAGGAAACATTTTGTAACACACTGCAAATGTATGAAATTACACTTCAGAATTTAATTGCCCCCTATTCAAGGCTTCAATGTGTGCTTTAACAATGCAGGGAGATCCTTTATGTTTTCAAACAATCACTCGGGTAGAAAGGAGCCGTGTCGCAATTGAAAATATGTCCAGTCATCTCAGGGAGCTTAAATAGCAAATACCCTCTTCATATGCTGAACTGGGCCTGAATGGAGAAATAAAATGTCCTGCTTGCTCCGCTTTATGACTTAAATATCTGACCACACTGGTAGAGCTCTTTAAACCTTATGCTAAAACACCTACAAAAAATGAAAATACCGTCACCTTGAGATAACACATTGTTGAAACAAATTTAACACTCCAACAAAGAAGACAGGGTCAAAGTTTACTCAGTCAATCTGTAAATGAGAATCAGCACACCGTGCTTTACCTCAACTATGACTGCCAGTGAGTTTAATGAAAAATAAATGTTGATTCAAGCCAGTTACAGTGAGGGATCCTTTGACAAATACCACACTGCGTGATACAGTGTAATTTTCTCCATGAAGTGCCTTTCAGTAGCAATTACCCAAAGTTGTTCTTGTCCAGGTTTATCTGGCAATAAAATGCAACTCTGGGCCATCTCTGTGTTCATTAGATCTGCATTCTAACTGGCCCACTAAACTACAGTCGCTTCATCCTGGAGAGTCACTCTTATTTCAGACCAATCAACAGAAGTGCTCTGCGGCCCCAGACTGCTGTTAATAGGATATTAACATCCTGATCAATCACCTTAATTGATATTTTTTAGGCATTAACGCCCTTAAACTCTAACAGATGTAATTCTCCGATAGGGAGTGGGATCCCCATCGGCAGTAATTGGGCCATTATGGATGCAGGCATGACTGAGAGATTTAGAATGCCAATGACATGGGAGACAGATAGAGCCAGTGCCTTTGTGGGTGGATCTGTATATCACTCATGCTTGGGCACCAGAGGATTTCCTGCTAAAAGGCTGGTCTAAATTAGCCGGGGATGCACTCAGATGTGATTTTAACAATCCTTGCGCGTGTGCACACAAAATGTATGAGCAAGTGAATGTGTAATGTGTGTTTTCTATTGTCTGTGCCAAGGTTTAGGCCCAGAAGTTCCTGGTGTGTCAGTGGCAATGATGCCATATGGCATCTTGCGTTGACTGCATTTGCGTTGTGTGTAGTGCCATTAGAGCCAGGAGCCGAGGAGTGACTTTGGCATCTTCATTAATCCTGGCTAACTCCTGTGTGCCAAAGGAGCCCGGTTTCCACGAGAGCCTGCTGATGCTAGCACAATGTCACGGCTCACTCAGTCACTGCTCCTTCCCCCTTCAGTGCACAGTAGGAGGAAAGGGACCAATTGTTTGCAAAATACCTTTCATTACTCCATTGGCTGAGAGCATTAGAAGTGAATTTGTGTGAATTATTGCCCATAGCTGAGTCTATGATGAGAAATTTCCATAAGTGCACTTCGAAGATGCCTTTTATTGAAGCTTGGTAGAAGTAAAGCACTGAAAAAGAATTGTGGAGGCAAAGTAGGAAAATAACCCCATGCCACGTATTCATTCTTGTTAAATATTTTTTTGCTTTTCATATGGGGAGTGAAAGCTATTAAATGCAACCCTGTGCTCTTAAACATTTTTTGGGGGTCAGGCTAAGGCATAGAAAAAATGGATCTGTGTCAAGTCTCCCACACGCTTATCTAAAGACTATAGGCCCTACTACTGGAACAAGAGTGTTTTCAGATAATGGATTCTGTATTCATGTGAGAAAACAAAGCTCTAGTCAGTTGTTTCCAGTTCTATTCAACTCTGTTCACTTGTTCTATTACCTACTCCTGTTGATTTCTCCCCCCTTGAGAGGAAGAATATCTTTTTTTTTTTTTTTTTTTACAAAGTAGGCCTGTGATCATATTCATCATGCTATGCACAGAAAAAAGGACTGCCTGCAGCACTTTCTTGTGTGGAGTAATAAAAAGCAGAACATGCATCTTGTTTCCATAACAACAGGCTGCTAATTTCAGTTTACCTGTTGCAGGCATGTTAGATCATTTAACAATGTTTAATTATTTCAGCAACAAATTTCTCCGTCTGCACTTTCGCTACCTTTGCTGTTGTTTGGGGAAATATGAAATCCAGCTTCTCTTTTGTTAAGATTGATTAGCTTCCAAAAAAGCATTTAGCGGTGCACACGCTTTCAACATCGTCAGCTTTACAGTATGTGGCTGCTTACCTGTAGATTTTTGTGAGGCAGTCACAGGTGGGAAAATTTCAGATATGACATGACAAGGGGGAAGGAGGGAAATAAATACTACTGTACTCCTCAATAATTAAAGTAATTTTTTTCAAAACATTTTAACAATCACAAAATTACTGAGTGGACCATTCCACAGAACTATCCAAAAGGCAATACCACTCCTTACCTGTGTCTGACATCACAGCACCCCATTTGATGAGCTTTCCTCCTGAATGCTTTTTTTTTTTTTCCATTGTTGTACTGGTACTTATGACTTCCTTCATTTTCACATGATAGGCAAATTTCACACTGAGCTGATTAAAAACAAAAAAAAAGTTGAACAAGCAACTCTTTTCTTGGAAAAAAAAACCTCATAGATCCACTTTAAAATACAAGGAAATCGCTCTGAACAGGATTTAAATTACGGGAGAGGCGAGCAAGTATGCAGAAAAAAAAGCAGTTAATTGTGATTGTAATTATTATAGGGATGTGGGTGGAAAAATTACTAACATATAGGCTATGGATGGGATTAAAATAAATGACCAGTGCAGGTAATGTTGGAGTCACCCCACCTCCCCTAAGGAAATAAATGCAGCCCCAGTGAGGTTAAAGTAGTGTCCGCCTACAACTGAACCTGTTTGACATCAAAAAAGCAATATAACAACTGATGAAAATCCTTATTTTACTGATGTTCAGTGGTTTAACCTCTCACTGCAGGGATGTAGATGTACTCTTGGGTAAGTCAGTACTATGTGACATCACTGGCAGGTGTTGTCACTGCCACACCTTGATCTGTAAGGATACATTGAGTATGTATATAAAGAGTAGTATAAAGATACCTAAAAATTCATTGTTAGACACTGGTGCAATAGTGATGAATATGGGGGGTATTTTAGAAGTATACATAATTTGAATGGGAGAAACATCATGGTTCTACCAGTGTAATAACATTAGTGCTTCTTTACTGCAACTTTTCCCACTTGCAACGTAGCTAACATTAGCAGTCGTGTCTGTATTGGTGGCGACAGGAATGAGGTGTGTCGTGTCTGGTATAAACGTTTCATGTCAAACTCACTATTAACAATTAAAGTTAAACATGTAAGGACTGCAAAGCCAGGATTTGGCCTGCTATCTTCACTTGAGGAGAACAGGAGAGATGGCTTGGCATGTGGATGAAAAACCCTGCAGAACTGCCCTGTAGACCCTGTTCTTTACATGAAGCATGCGCAAAGAACTTCACCTGGCCTCAACTAGAGTCCACTGTGTCCAAAGCACAATTTTGAGTTTTGCCACAAGGCCAACTGTACACAAGAAACATAATAAAGTTAGTTGAAGCAAATACTTTGGTATAGTTTGCAATTCCACTAAATATTTTTTGTTCAGTTTATTCAAAAATCATATGAAGGTGGACAATTTTAAGTTTTCATTTTTATACTGTATCTATGAATCGATGTAGGATCAGAGGAGGAAAAAACAGTTTTTACCTTGTCTGTACTTCTGTAAAATTTGTTCCATTTCACTTTGACTATAAGTCTGACTCTGTGATAGTAAATTCAAAGAGTTTCCTTCCTGAAGAGACGGGGATCATGACTGTAATCAATAGGGTTTAAAAGAAGTACCCATTTTATTTTGAGTTATGTTATTTTTGTGCTTCTGCATTAAAATGGGAGTGCTTGTTAAGGGGTTTACTTATGTACATAGTTTATAGCATATTAGTAATATTTTCTATGGGCCTTAATAAACTCTTGTATCATTTTAATTCGTTGCTAGGACTGCATCCTTGCATTTTTATTCGGCTTAAGCTATGTTTGCTGATTGTGTTGTTTTTTTTTTCCTGGCTATGGATGTCATGCATCGCAAAAGGGAAACACTCCACCTAACGAACCGCTATTGCTAAGTTCAAGCTGAAAAATGCACACGTGTGTTTTTAAATTTATGCTGATTAATTAACTCTTATCAGGATTTACACCAGGCATTTGAGTTTCATCATCAAGTAGCTGTCATTATGTTGTGCTGATAACACAAACACAGTAACAGTGTTCTACTTTGGATCCCATTGGTGTTCTGCTTTTTGCCCTGCCTACTATGACACGGCTTTTTGACTGAGTAGGGAAGCTGCTCCGAATGCAGCCATTACACCAAGGTCAATTGTATTTGTCAGAATGTGTCTGACTGAACCTATGACATTATCTCATTGTTTTTCCTTTAGGGCCTATGCATCTGTTCAACTGGCAAATGAGCCCAAAAAAGACAGCAGTAGTGACAGTTTCCCTGTCGCTGTATTCAGGTCACAGTGTCTGCTAGTTAGATAGGCATATCAGACTGCTTCAGTGCTGGAGGAGCCTCCTCTGTCTGGAACATCATTTTTAGGATATGAGTGATCAGTTTATGATAGACTATATTCAGATTATTCTGTGTGTACTGTGTTTTTTTTCTGAACACATTTCAAGCCTGTGTCTCTTACATATCAAGCTTCTGAATCCACAACTTTAAGGTTTGACTACGCTGCAACAACAGAGAGAGAGAAAGAGAGAACTGCAGTTGTTTTCTGAGGCAGTTATTTTGCTGGGGTGCTCTCTTAACATTGTATGAGAGATGCATCATATGCATATTTCTTGTACCTTTTTTTTTTTTTTTTTTTTAGATTTTCTGTTGCTATGACTGTCCACATTCACTTTTAGGGAATTCCCATCAATTCCTGAGGGAAACTGGTATTATATCTGGTCCACCCAACAAACTGATTTGCTTTTTCAAGCCCTGTTATGACTGACTTGAAAACATGAATCTGTGTGTAAACATTAGGTTAATGGTGCTTTAGAGTGCCGGCTCTATTGGTAATTGGTTAGGTTTTGACCTGATTGATTCTACATGAATGCTGTATTTCTTGCCTGTTTCAGTTCAGCCTACACAGCTAATAATGGCCCTGGGCGTTCTGAAGGTTTTCACTAAGCAAACTAATCCCTGATTGGGATAAAGGCTGTCAGACATGATTGAAGAGGAGCCTCCTCTCTTCAGCCTGTGTGGAGGCAATGTTTAGAGATGGTGTTGTGTCATTTGGAAACATACACATTCCCTCAGTGCTGTAGCATAAACACACATACTCAGTTATGTGAACACCTCAATTTATTGTTACATTAATAGATTCATCACGAGTGCATATACTGTATAAATTCGTCCTCGCAACAAGGGAGCCGCGGCAGGGTTTCCAAGAAGTAGTGAGCAAGATAAGGGAAATGGAAAATACTGCATGTGTGGAAAGGAAGAGAATGTATCTAAATTAAGTTTCAAAAAGATTTAAGAAAAAGAAAAAAACATTTAAGAAAAAGAAAACAAAGGAAGAATAAGAATACCTGTGCTATCAGCTCCGTGGGGCTGTACTCAGACACAGCGCTGGTTTGAGCTAAATGCTAATTTCAGCATGCTAAAAGGCTCACAATGACATGCTAACATTGTATTGTTAACCTTGTTTGCAATCTTAGTTTAGCATGTTGGCATGCTAATCTTTGCTAATTAGCTCTAAATACAAAGTACAGTTGATGATAATGGGAATGTTGTATTTCCTCATCAATTAACATATTAGAAAAATTTAAAATTTGACCCGTAAAGTACAATTACAGTTATAATTCACCATGTGGGGAACATGAATGTATGTACAAAATTTCATAGCAATAGTTGTTGAAATATTTCCACAGACCAATGGATACTAAAATGTAATAAATCACATAATAGATGAAGTGAAGGAAAAGAGAGAAGACAGACAGAGTTAAGCACACAAGCAGAGAAGTAATTAGATCCATTAATAATCAGTAAATCATCTAAGTTGTAGGTAACGTGGGCTGATGTGATACTCTGTGTGTGTGAGGGTGTGTATGTGTGTGTGTGTGTGTGTGTGGTTGTGTGTGTGTGTGTGTGTGTTTGTAGGTGTGGATTTGCCACGGAGAATGCACTGACACAGCTGGATGGGAGTTGCAGACATTACCCTGAAGGACAAGAAAAGGCAAAATACAGAAAAACCCTCAAAGCCAGAGAAAATTAACATACAGTGACTATGATTTCCCTTACCTCTGGTATAAACACGATAAAAGGTCTTACAGCGGGGCGATGTCAACGTTGGCGCTGTTTCTCTGTTATGTTTTGACATGTGTCAAGGAAAACTCCAGTTTAAAGTTGCACTTCTTTGTCAGCACAGAGAATTCGCAAGAATACATCAGAGATAAGCGCGCTCGTCTGACTGAGGGCATTCTTTTGGAGACGGGCAGAGTGCTGTCTGACTTTGCACATTTGTCTTCTGCACTGAGGCACATCAGCAGTTCATCTTGATAACAGAAAGGGCTATGTGAGCGGATTTGGTGAAATAACCTTTTGTGAATAAAATTTGAAATGCAATGGGTGTGTGTAAATTTAAAAAAGAAAAAAGAAAAAGAGAGAGGTGATTGAACATTTTATCTCAATACCTTATGTAGCACTGACCTGTGCTTCATAAAATTACTTGATTGACATTTTGCAACATGTACTTCCTTTGCGCTCAGGAAATTTAGTAGTTTAGTTGATATGAACTTTGGTACTACGTTCATATTCTGTATGGACAGTTAAGTGCTCTCAAAGATGCAGGTGAAGATACAATACAGTGAATCAGATTTTGAAAAAATAAAGTAATGAATTTGCACTCCAGGTATTGTATCAGTGCATCCAAGATCTCTATTTTTCATGTGAATAGGACAGTGAAGTGGCTAGATGGTACATGTGAAAGAAAGAACCCATAAGTGGGTATCTGAGAAGCCAAAATGAACCCTTTTCAGCCAATTAGAGACCCGGAGGTTGCAGTACAGTTGATCCTCATGCTAATGCAGATGAAGGGCACAGCACTCTGTACCTACTCCTGCTCCTACTCCTACTACCCATCTTTTCATGTGGAAATTTACTCCATTGTCCCAAGCTCCTCCTGCAGAAATGGTGTCCTGGGGAAATGGCATCCTCATTTGTGGAAGGAGATGTTTTCTAGAGAAGGAGTACAAGCGGGGGGGAAATAGTACTCGAGGACCACCAGAAATAAAATTTCCGATGAGATGATGGAAAGACCGGTTCAGACAGGGACTTTGTTTTCCTGTTTACTATTTTAACATGCTTTCAAGAAGTTGTAAAATCTACTTTATCTGTGGAGTGGAGGGAAAGTAATGATTCAGAAATACATTAGCACATGCATCAAAATGAGTCCGTTCTACTAGCATAATTGTTTCAACATCCTTTCACGTAAGACCTGCCTGGAAAACAGATGCTTTTGGAACCAAAAAAAACTCATACCAATGGTCCATTAGAGAAGGTCAATGAGTGTAATCCAACTTGTGCTGAATACGGCCTGGCTTTGGTGAGCAGGTGTCTCTGTTGGTGAAACTGAACGCAAAACGAAACTTAACTTTATTGACGGTAACTAAAGGATAATATTGGAAATGCATGTAGTTATGTAAATGTCATGCAAATGTAAGATGATTGTCAGGATACATCTTGTCAAGCAGCAATTATCAAATCCAGATGCTTTTTAAAAGTGGTCTTTAATTCAGTCTCCATTACTTACAGTATAAAAGTACATGTCCAAGCATTATTTTGGTCTACATTTGCTACTATTTTTTGTAGTTTTTTGGGTGCCCGGATAAAGGGAAAATGAAAAAACTCAATTTGTCATCAAAGTGGTGACAAAGACTCAGGAAAAGAAAGACACAGCGTCACATAACAAACACATTTTTAATTTTCTCCCAACAATTTCACTGCAAACGTGATTTCACTGCAAATGCTTCAGAAACACCTTTTGCAGTTTATGGTTTTGGAAACAAAGTAATTAACATCATGACACAGAGCCTTGCGAACTGTCCTAAGGATAATCTTAAACTTTTCTCTCAACTTTCTTTCAACCCTGTCTCCTACAAATTGTGTTTGACGGTATACAGCTAACTGGCAACAGTAAATATGTTTTAAAAGGTGTGTAATGCTGGCTGGGTTTGGTTTTCTATTTACATAATGAGGAAATCTTGTTAATTAACATATTTGGCAAGTCACCATATGCTGATACTGAGTGTATCAGTAAAATGTTCGCTGACAAATGACAACGAATTTCATTAGTTCTTTTGCCAAAGTATGCGATCTTGGAAGACGGTCTCTGCTCACAATGACATTATTGTGAAATTTAATGGTTATATTAAGGCACTCACAGCATTTGTGTCACAGTCTTTGTGTTAAAATAATATTAAAATAATTTTTAAAAAAAGTGGAGTTTTACATGTGGCTTGATCATATTTTTTAAATATTAAAATACACCAGACTTTTTAAAAATAGATCAAAGAGATTTATTGTTCAAATTTAACATTAAGAGACTCTTTTATGCATGGTGCAAAGAAAAAATGTGAAAATGAAAATGTGTGATCAGTACATGTTACATGAGAAAAATACAGGGAAATCGCTATTTCTACACCTCTTCTCAGAGGGAACTTCCTTTACTGAAATTTTTTGGAATTAACACATTTCAGTGAGTAAATGTGAGTATGAAGTTATCATCGATTTTGCATGTTTGTGTGTGTTCAGTACCCCGTGCGTGTATTTTAGTGGTGTATGCATGATTTCTGTGAGGGGTTTGTATGTGGGTGGGGTTTGAATGGTCTTGTTAATGTTTGTAGTTTCACTACTGTGTCAAAGAGTCTAATTCTGAAAGTTTATAACTGTCCCTGACTGTGCACAATTTAGGAGGATTTAATCAAAATCATTTGACTGTTTTCTCATTTTAATTTACCTCATTCAATGAAACTCTACAATCTGTTACCAAAGTAAAATGTATGCATTTTATTTAGTTTAATTTTAGAAACAATTCTGCTACATGCTGGTGGCTTTTCTAATTTTCAAACTCTAATTTTCCAACCTCTGGGCTACTAATGACTCTTTTATCAAGGCCATTTGAGGTAAAATGCAAATTTAAAAAATCCACAAGGAATTAAAAGAGCTTCCTGTGCCCTATTCATCACATGCTATTAGCACACACTCCCATTTCTCTGTATGTGTGGCATAGCAGGGTGAGAGATACTCAAGCCTGTCCCAGAATAATGACCAACCTGTCTCTATAATGTAGGTGGTGTGTACACCTATGTCGATCTCACTGTTTTCTGAGAGAGTATCCTGCTCGTGTGCCTGTGTCTGTGTGTATGCATGTGCTTACAAATGCTATTAGATGACCGCACCAACAGTACAAAAAGCAATTACACCCCTAGCTCCCCCTCAGCTGAATTTAGCTGCAGTGAATGTGGACTTTTAGGAGAGCCGGGGGTCACCCGGCAACTGGAGCAAGAGACGGAAATGGGGTGAGACGGATGAAAAACCAGAGAGGAAAGGGATAGGTGTGTGAGTGAAAATGCTCAATCTGGAAGAGCGGCGATGTGCTATAATAGCTGCAGAGTAAGGCAATCTTGTGGAGTTGAATAGTGTTGAAAGTGCTAAGATAGAGTTGTAAAAACAGAGCTTAGTCTGAGCTGAATGCTATTGTGAAGCAGAGGTCACACACTGAAGGACAGATGCACCCAATATGATTAGACTGCCCACGTCTGCCCTGTGTGTGAGGTGTTGGTCAGCATTTCAGCTCTATTTCCATTAGTTTCCCTTCCTGTATTTGTGCTCCTCGGGTAGGGTCAGACTGGGTCACCGACCCCAGGTCAGCTTTACCAAAAAGACTATAGCCAAGTTACACCAAACATCCCAAAGGCAGTTGCAGCGCAGATTTAGGTGAGTGTGAGGACATAACGATGGAAGAACAGAAGGCTCAACATTCAAATGTGAGATCAAAGCTTGCAGGAGGGCATGGGATGAAAAGATTGTGGCCTTGATCTTGCAGACACACAAGCCAAAATGTGTGCACACACATGCACACTGCAACAGAAGCCAAAGGGATATATTACCTCCGTACTGTTCATCCAGATGGTTTGAATGAGGAGTTGGAAAATAAAAGTTTTCTTTAGGCCATAATAGACAAGATCTATGGAGACTGGAATGGGTGTGGGTAATGGAGACAGTCAGCTGTATTTAAGGCCTAGTCCACACTTTCATGGGTATTCATTAAAACAAGGGTTTTCCTCTCTCTGTCCACATGAAAATGCAAAACACACACTTTCAAGTGCTGTCGAGAGCAAATGCTGGCCAATCAGAAGCCTGAAAAAGAGGTATCATCTGTTCTGGCAGGCAAACAACAATGATGTTACAAGCCAAGAACTCTGTTTTCCCTGTCTACACCACAACACTAAAAGTGGAGTTTCCGAAAGTCTTTTCAGTGACCCAGGTTCATTTTCAGTGACCTACAATGCAGTTTGTGTGTGTGGACAAAAGGCCAAATCACATAGAACAAGCTATGTATTAAAAATACCCAAGTACATGTGGAGAGGGGCGAGTCAAGTCAAGTCGAGTCAAGTGTGTCTCTAAGGGCTTTACCATCTATACGGGATTTAACACTTTTTATCCCTAGACCTTCAGTTCAGATATAAAATGAAAAAAATATATATTTAACAGTGAAAAAAGAACGAAACTTCAGGAGGAGCAACAGAGGAAGAACCTTTCAGGATGGACAGACACCACAATAGCTGTTGTACCTAACGATTGTAAACTTTCAATATGGAGATGACAGACTGACAATATGAGCTAAACATAAGCTGGGCTAAGAATATTCTGATAGAAAGGTGATTTCTTATTGTTTTGTTTTCACTTTTATAAAAAATAGTGCATTTTATTTTGAAATATGGATTTTTGGGTCACCTGACAGGAAGTCATGTGACTAGGAAATCAGCTCACCTGCACATGGTGCATTTGTTTAGTGGATGTGGGTTCTGCTCTGGTTCAATGCAGGTTGAAATGTTTTTCTGTAACAAGGGGGAGTGTGTGACGGTGTGAGGAGCTCATCATTCAGTTCCTGGAATGTGGATTATATGAAACTTGAGGCAAAACCAACTGCACACCCAACAGAAGGACTAATAATCCCAGGTAAGGGTGACTTGATTTATTCATTTATTCAGGCTGCTGTAACTCTTTGGCCACCAAAGCTGCTAACTCAGGATCCTAAAACAGTGAATGTCTCTGCTCAGAAGTAGGTAAAAGCAAATAAAGATGACATCTAAGAGTCAATGTCCCACACAGGTATCCAGTCTTTAGGTATTGAAGCTGATCCCAGGAGGGAGACAAATACCCCACTAGTTGCTCCTCAGAGATAATGAGCTGCTGAGTGCTGAGTGAGATGTTTGCAGGGCCAAAGGGCTGGGATTGGAGTTGCTTCACTGGCTCTGTATGGAGAGGGCCTGGGCTCGGCTCTAAATTAGTGAGCCTTCTGGATCAATGTGGGCTGTAATTAGCTGCTATTGATCCCAGACAGATCAGCCACTACAGTAGGCCACAGCCAAGCACCTCTCAACGTCCATCAAGCTGCATCCCCGCAGCACAGCCTCAGATCACTCTGAGAGCAAACAAATAATATCAGCCAGCACACTCTGCTCCTGGTAAGTGCACTAAAGATACGGTTCAACATTTCAGGATTCACTTACATATTCCATTAGTGCACAGTGCAATGCATCTTTTTGATTCAGTGTTTTATCCTGCTTTCCATTAAATCATATAGATTACATTATGTGCTTGCGTAACATGCAGAAAAAAAAAAGGGGCCAAATCTTGGGCTATTATCCTAATGCATCACCCATGAATCAGTCGTCATTATACGCCAGAACTGTAGACAACCCCAGAGATGACGGTAATGCAATCTGGCATTTGGAAATAGAGATCCAATCTTTTCCAAAATGATCACAATCAAGACTTTTTAAATATCTCATCAAAGTGAACCAAGTGATTTTGCTCTTTCCACTAATGCTAATGATCTGGGCTCTCATTTAGAAGTGTGATAGGTGTTTTCCTCTCTTTGTGAAGTGATTGGCAACAACAAGGCTTTCGTGTAAACAAGAATCTCTCCAAATAGTTCACCCACCTTGAGAAGTTTCCTTTTCTTTTCTCTCCTGCTTGAATTTGTAATCACAATAAAATATGTGGCCTGTAATTATAATGGGCTTGCCTGATATGAAGCAGAATTCAAAGCGTGAATTATTTAAGTCCATTGAACAAATGCAATTTAAACAAAGGCAAAAGAAGTGTGAAATGTGGTCAAAATTACACTTCTTCACATTCCCATTCCTCTTAAAGCGCCCACTGTCTAAGGGCTCCGAACTTTTCACGCCTAATAGACTTGAAATTACTCCCTGCGTAAGGCGCACATGATCTTGCTCGAATCGTTATGTATCAGAGAGCATGCCTCAAAGAACAATAATGGCAGCATTAAAGATTCAAACCTGTCCATTCGGCGAGGAGACAGTTCATGAACACCATCTTCAATCTCGCAGGGACATCCATCCTTGCGAGGTGTGTAATTAACAGTGTTGACCTTTTCTAACAAACAATGTCTTTATTTAGAAATGCTGCAGAGGAAAGCTGATCTTCACCCACAGGAGGCAGTAAAGTCAGGCCCCAGTAGGAAAACAGTGGGATAGCAATGATGTCAGTGAGTGTTCACTGTGTCATCCAGCATACGTAGGAAAACCAAGTCAAAAGCAGCTGGACTTGTTTGTTCTTGAAGGCATTTCACCGCTCATCCAAGAGGCTTCATCAGCTCTACTGATAGCGGTAATGATACCATTTAGATGTGTTGTTTTATTTAAAAGCATTTCAGACTTTGGCGAACTTCACAGCTGAACATGAATAATTGCCTTTGCCTCCATCCAGTCTTGGCCTCAAACTTATTGAACTACTAGAATATCCAATTTCACCCAGTCCAAATGTCCTTTTCCTGCAGTCTGGCTTGGTTAGATTCAATATTGCGGTGATGTGTGCAATTCCAGGCCCAAATGAATCTCCCAGCGCAAGCCCATCTCAGAAAAGATGTTTCCAGAGATTGAAGCACAGGGATACCAGGTGGAAGAGTAGTGGTGCAAAGTGAGTGAGAGCAATTTGCTCTCTGCAGGTTAAACCAAACTTTCTCTGATATATGAAAGAGAAACTTGAATCAGCAAGAAAAAGAAAAAAAAGAAAAAAAAACGTTAAGTGATTTTCTCAAAGACTTTGTGGAACGTTTGGGGAGGTTGTGTTATTTTTCATTCTTCTTACTACATTGGATCAAAAAGGATATTGTCTAGACTACACCCGCTGTCAAGCACAGCTGTAACTCTTAGCACAACCACAGAGGCCTCACTTCAAATTCTAGAAGAATATTTAACATGTAAACAAAACCTTACACAAAAACAAATCTCATTAACTCTGAATTATTATTTTTCTTATTTAAATATCAAGTTAAGGAAGCCACTGTGTTTTTTTTTCTTATCCTCACATGATTTGTTAGTTATATAAACAGTTATTATCTGATATGTTTTAGAGGCTCAGACTCTCGTTGTGAATCTGTTTGGGACACTTTGTAGAATACATAGTAATGTCATTCAAATGGCCCTGCCTGAATGACTGTGTTTGAGATTCTGGCTGTGTTGCGTCCTGTAGTGTCCACTTCAGTCAGTGCTCAGACTCAGAGATGTGTCAGTGGCTCCGATGCGGCTTGTCAGGCATGCTCTAGCTTCCGGCTAGCCTGGTCCAGCCAGCCCCAACCCTCCTCACACTCCTGGGACTGTCCACAGACAGCCATCACAACCCTGGTCTCTCTCTGTCTCTCATCCTCTCATCACCCGTCTCCTTGTCCCTCAAGTCTCGCCATTGGAGTGTGAACATCAGGATTAGGTAAATGACAGGAGGAATCCACAAAGTTGACTAGGCAAATGTCCTTTGGGTCCGTCTTCTATCCTGATTTTTTGGACTTCGGAAGGAAAGCACTTTTTTTTTTTTTCCTTTGTTCTCTCCTGGAAAGTTGTAGTCTGTTATTGTTCAACCTTTCCATTAGCTCAATCAATTTCACTATCACTCGCATCAACAACCTTTAAAAGGTCTTTGTTGCAGCATGAGGCCAATCAGGAAGCTTCATCATCTAGAGACCAGGAAATAGAAACACACTAGATTGACTCACATCACTTAATGTCATTACCAGCGGAGGAGAAGCTGTCAAAATGAAGATGAGCTTCACCGCATTACACCTTCATCGCTCAGGGTGCTCCCTAGAGTAAGGTATGCACTCCAAAACAAAGCAGCCACTTTCCACACATTCACAGAATTTCATTTTCGCATGCTGCCTTTCGCTTGATTCTATTCACTTCACTAATTTCAGGAAATGAGTGAAAGCTGAATGCAGAAAATGAAAAGAGTTGGCCTCTGTTACGTCAAAGCTACTCTGAGCTCAGTGAGACTCCATGCATTCCTCCTGCATTCCCTCCTGTTTCAAAACTAACTCTACAGCAAATCTTTACTCATTTGTACTGTGCTGTGTGTGTTTGAGTCCCCAGGGATGGTTATTAGCCACTCATTAGTTTAGTTTCATTTATAGAGTTAAATTGCTGGAAGCCCAGTAAACCTTTGACCCTTTTATGCTGCTCAGTGGAATTTGGCTGCCATGTAATGCTTTGTTTCTTTGCCAGAACGGCTATTTCAGCCTTTGTAACAATAGTATATTGCAGCCACAGAACCAGTGCAGGGGTTGGAGTTTATTCAATTAGCACTCAATATGTGTTATGGCAGCATAGTCCAAATGGAGAACCTGTCATGTATGAAAAGAGCATAAGAATGTTCTTTTTCTCTCTCCAACCTGCGTTTATTCCTTTAAACCCATACAGAAATGCAATATACTACATATACAGTATGTCCCTATGTCAAGAGTGACGCTGCTATACATGTTACCTATCAGAGGATATGTTATCATATATATACATCCTCTGGCTATATGAAAATATAAATTCATAGCGTACAGTGTATGAAATACCCATAGTGAAATTTGTACATATACATTTATTTAAAAGATCTATATCATTCATTTGTATATGGCGTAACAACAACATATTTGTTAACTTATATAAATGTAATTCATATATACAGGTTTGTATCTTCCCATTCTGGGAAAGAGGTCTCAGACTTTTGGACCCTACTGTATACAGTATCAACTTATATTGAAAGGCATATGTCTACAATATAAGCATACTGTACATACAAAAACATACATATTAGTATTGGTTAGACATATATGTCAATGTATGAAATAGCTCCAATTTCTCTCATTTTTGGATATATGTTTTTAGTATATTTACATAGGCTATATTTCATAAATGGAAATACAATATGTACATATGTTACATATCGGTATGGGACAAATGGCAAAAAAAATGTTATTGGTTGTGCCATTTGTCCCTTCATCACAAATGGTAGCCACTGTGACAACAGTGAATTGCCTTTACTGTATAGTGAATAGTGGTAGATTGACACCTCATTATGCCAGTTCTTAATTTAACTCAGCTTATTCTGATTATATATGCATAAGTAGTATTTTTATAACAACACAAAGGGGTAAAAAAATGTATTGTTGAACATCTGTCTCTTTATCGCAAGATGGCATCACTGTTGACTTGTAATGTAATTAAGATTTAAAGAATACTCTGGCAATTACCTGTCTAATGGGGCGTTTATCAGCCCTCATTCTCCAAGCTGTCTGTTTTGCTGGCTGGCTCACTGAGAGGCAGATGCATGTGTAATTGCTGCCAATAGACAAGAAAGGGGAAGCAGCTTCAGCAGGACAGTCATCATTCCGCAAAAAGTCTTCAGGCCTGAAGGCGATGGCGACTCCGGGCGCTTGACTCTCTCTGCTCCTCGTCCTTGCCAAGTCAATCAAAAGTTATTGGAGGAGAAAGAGCAGAAATTTTCCCCGGGTATGACGAGTTCTTGATCACCTCACCCACCAATGAGACACAGACCCGCTACCTGTTTCTGTCACTCAAGCATGATCGGGGAAAGGAGGGCACCACGAGCAGTGGGAGCGTAACCACACGGAACAATCCATATTCAGTGACGCAGTGATGTGAGGGCGTTACCTTTTCTATCACCGGTGACACCTGAAGGACACCCTGCACCGTTGCCCTGACAACAATTATGAACCTGCTTGCCCGCCTTGTGTGTGAGGTCAGGGTTGAGTGACACCTTGTCTTTCTGTCTCTTTGCTCCAATGGGTGGTGCAGACTGATTGTGGCACTGCAGGCTATATATGTATGTATGTTTGTATGTATGTTTGCGTGTGAGTGTGTGTGTGTATGTGTGTGTGTGTGCGAGTGTGAAGTGGGACAACTCGCCATCTTAGAATTGTAGTGTGTGTTGGGGGGTGCAAAGGTTGATGGGGGTATTAAAGACAGTTAGGGGGTGGTTAAATAAATGGGAAAGGGCAAGGGAGGTGAAGAGAGTGATTAGATAGGCCTCCACAGGCTGAATTGCTTTTCTCTCAGCGTAATAGAACCAGATCCACCACTGCTTGATATTCTGCTGCAAGAGAATGCTGCTTATTTAAAATGGTGGGCATGTGTATTTGGACATCAATAGTACTGGTGGTATCATCCATTCAAATGGCCCTAAATCCATCCCACAGCACTTTTACAAGGTTAAAAATGCTGTTGGCTACAAAGCTTCTAGTGTGTATTATGAATCGATTATCTAACTTTATAAGTGTATCCAAGTGTGTTTTTTTCTTTAACTGCATGAATATTTCATCCAAACCTGTATATTTTCTCATGTAGTAAACTGTCTAGATTATGGCCCAACACTCCTTACACAGCTGAGATGTACTGTCTGTGCTGGGTGATGGATTCTATTGACCTCAGTGATACACTATCACACATTGACACAAACATATTGCACTGGACAAAGTTGTCTCTCTGGTAAACTACAGTTGAGTTTCTACAAATGAAAGGCCCTCGGTGAGAAATAATACAGATTAGTGTGTTGCGCAAGCCTGAAGTCCACAACCTGCATGGTCTCATTTAGAGGGAAAACAAGTGTATTTTCCGCATTAAGTTTTTAAATCATCAATCAGTCTCGGTCTATTAGAATTGAATGTTTCATTATCATCATTGACTCTGCGTTGTCCATATTTAAGTTGTAAACAATGTACCTGTGGAATTTATAGAAAATATTGCAGTGGTCTGGAATGTCAGTGAATCATGACAATTTCTACTCAAATAGATCCTGCAATACAGAAGCTGCAGCTAACCTTCATGTTTGAAAGGTGTGTGTGTGTGTGTGTGTTTTTTTTGCAGCACTGCTTCCTTCACCACAAGTCACATATCTCTCCATTCGCGGTTGAGAGTTGAGTTTTCAATCTGTTTATGTTTTTTTTTTTTTTTGGGGGGGGGCTTTTTTATGCCTTAATTTGATAGTACAGTAGAGAGACAGGAAATGGGGAGGCAGAGAGAGGGGGAATGACATGCAGCAAAGGCCGTCCAATGCAAGACTCGAACCGGGGCCAACTGCAGCGAGGACTGTAGCCTCTACACGCCTGCTTAGACCACTACGCCACACGATAATGCAAAATTCTAATGCAAATTCTATTAACGCACCAATCCAATCAAAAACTACAGCTCCTCCCATGAGCTCTGGCTTTAGTCGTCTTCTTACCAAAGGCAGGTGGGGCCACATAAGTTCGACTGTCATATAGTATTTGTACACAGTTAACAACGGCCCCTTTTCCACTACCCTTCTAGCAAAATACATTGCATGGGTGGCCTTCCATTTGTCGTGAACACACTGAATAATGGATGGTTAAATCAAAAAAGGACAGCGATTCTAACTGTTCCTTCAAATAGAAGCATTAAATAAGTGTTTTAAATATTGTTTAACATCATCTAAGTGTTATTTCCCAGTGATGTAGTATAGTATAGCTGTGCTTTTGTGTGGGTCTGTGTATGCTGAAGCCTGGAAAATGCAGCTTTGTCCATATGGATTGATCAGTGGGTGGTCGTTGATTAATTTAAGTGGGCTCTGTGGTGCAGCAGGTTAGTGATTGTCAGATTATAGCCCTTAATTGATTGATTCATTTTTATTAGTTGTGTAATGAAATTACCTATTGACAGTCCAGCCAGACTGGATCTGATCAGTAAACACTGGTGGTGGATAAGGTTTCAACACCCACCTGTGTTTTTGGACAGCTCTTTTTCTCATGCATATTAGATATGAGTGTTTATATGTGAGCATTCTACATTCAATAATGTCTAATATTTACAGTATATTAATATTGTATCAGTAATTGGTAGTTCTACTAAAGAAGTGACACTAAAAACACATATGATCCTGTATATTGACAAGCTCAAGATTAACTAAAGTAATAAGAGATTAATTTGTCAATCCACTTATCAATCTACATCAGTCCAGTAATTCAAAGAAAATGGATGGGGAAATTAATGCCGCTGGTACCATTTCATTAAAATATGAGTAAAAAAAATCATTTGAATTTTAATTTAAATTCAGAAGAGTACATTGTTGAAAAAGAGAGGATGTGCTTTAACTGTGTAATTTCATATGAGTTGTAAGAACTCATATTTCATACTTTTGACAGGGACTCTATTATGATACTTTCAGTTTTTCTTGTTCAATTCTAGATGATTACAAGACATTTCATTTTACTCATCTTTCAATAATAACACACAACGCATCAAGCATTTCATCACACTGAGAGCACTTACAAACCTGGCAACTCAACAAAAGATGGGTCTGTCTTTTTAGTACAAGGTGCCTAATGGAGTTCATATTGACACAAGGTATTATAACACGCTATTATCCTACAAACTGAAAGAGATTGAGCCACTGGGGGGTTGCATTCTTCTATACCACAGTGTTTTACAACATTTACAATGTTTCATGAGACAGGGCTCTTAAATCTTTTCACCATCCTTCTAGAAACGTTCCAAAATACAATCTAAATCGCCTTAAAATGAATTTGGACCGGTCCAAATTTAAAGTCTATGTTTTTCTACATTATTATTAGTTCAAATTATTAAAAGTAGCCTTTAAGATAAATGAAACAGCATAGAAATGATTAGATGATCAATAATCAGGCTTTTTATTTAAATTCAACTTAAAACAGCTGAGAGTAGAGGTGTTTCAGTCACACCTCAAACTAAAAAAAAACTGAAAATGCATGATGAATCAATTTTACTTCATCAATGGAAAAGTTGTAACATTACTGTGTTCATACATTAATTTGTACTTAGTACTTATTTACTAGTTAAACCTAAAGAACAAGATTCATATAATGTAATAGGTTGCCAATGAATGCCTGTGTTTTCACTACCTTTTTGTTTCCCCTTTCAAGTGTGCACACACACACATGCACACAAACTTATCCCCATGAGGAATACTCGATGACATAATGTATTTCCTAGCCCTTTAGCCTGACACTAATCACCACAACTAAATGCCTAAATACCCTAACCTAAACCTAATTGTAACCTGAACCTTAAAATCAGGTCTTGACCCTCAGAAAGCTGTCTCTACCTCAACTTTTGTCCCCAAGGTGACATGACAGTCAGGTTTAAGTCCCCACCAGAACACACACACACACACACACACACACACACACACACACACACAATTTGTTCAGGCAGCGGGAGGGTGAGAGAAGTGAGAGTTGGCAGTCCTGCTTTACATAGAGTGAGAAACTGAGCGGACTGAGAGTAGGCGGGTTACTGACAGTGTCTGTCACTGTAACACACACACACACACACAGTGATACACAGGGTGCTTGTTGGCTTGCTAACTTACTTGCTGGCTAGCTGAACTCAAACTGTCTTGGGACATAATGTTAATGTTTTTCAAGAAATGAACATTAGAAATGTTACCAAGTTAGCTAGTCGGCTGCTGACCTGTTAGCCAACAAGCGAGCAAATAACACTGACATTACTGTCAACGCTAACATCAGACAGTCTGACGTTACCTGCTAATGTTTACATTGATACTAGCTAACTTCGGCTGTCGTGAGGTCAGAGGCTGGTTGTTCAGGTGCCTTTTCTCAACGTAAAAAAACTGCAGTATCCCACCACCACGGGACACTATTATCACTCAGTCAATACCGGCAGTGAAGTTTGTGCGCGTGCATGTGTGAATGTTGTCATGGGGATGATAATGAGAAGTGCGAGTGCTACACAAAACATGCAGTCAGTTTCCTTTTCATCACAGTTCGTTGTAATGTTACCAGAGTGTATGTTTTTTTTGTTTGTTTTTTTTCAACTCCCAAAATGAATTTACATCCTCCTGGATCCTATTTTTATCAGCGCTGGATGACGGGAGATACTTAAACTTGAGCCCTGCATGACAGCAGCAATAAGAATATTGCTATGAAGTCATACAGCAAGACTTTAAATTAGTCTTATAATAAATATCATCATAAAATGTGTTTATTTCAACTTTCTTTTAGCTCTCCTGTAAAAGAAAATAAATGGCATAGGCCTCAGGGTAGGCATCTGGTTGAGTAGATTTGTCATCATATTTTATCACCTCTCTATAAAAACTCTGTGGATAAATTTGTTTGGCCAACTACCCCCCATGCTGTTTCCTTAATTGGGAACAGCATGCAGCTAGTAGCTCAACAGCACTTGTGTATGTTGTATTCTGAGCAGTATCTAAGTTAATAGTACCAGATACTCCCCTGTCATTCTCTAGTTCATCTCAGAACCTGGCTCCCTTCTTTTTGCTGCAGGCGTCTGCTAATAGGGACCTTGCCCGAGGCGCTTCACCTCACACCCGCTATATCGCTGCATCAACACTGGGCTATGATATGCACAACAAAAATGAACTCTATCATTAATTCCGCTGTAGTCTTACAGGAATATCTGGCTGTCTGTATAATATCATATATTTCTTACATTGTGTCATATTGAAAACAAACAGGTTATTAATGCTGTGAGATGATTGAGTGTGTTCCCCTCTGTAGGCCATGCAGAGGACATTATCAGCTGCAGCATGCTGGTTCAATGTCTCTTCCAACAGTCTGACCTAGTTACCAAATCACTCTTGCACACAAACACACACCACCACGGCTCTTTAGCGCGTATTGCAGGGGGGGGATAAGTAAAGTGTCATTCCCCCAGCAGTGTCTCGTGGTTCCAGTGTAAGGAAAGATAGCAACAGTTCAAGGAGACGAAGGGAAAGGAGGAAACATTGACTTGAGGACCCTATTCAATGTGTCTTCCTCAGCGTGTGTGTGTGTATATGTGTGTGTGGGTGTGTGTGTGCTGCACATGCTGGCTGACTCTCCTCTCAGTGGCAGAGCTGCTTTCTAGCACACATAGCTCACTGTTCCTCCCAGTTCAGCCTCCACTCAATCAGCTGACGTTTATGCCCCCCACCCCACACACACACAACCACACACACACACACACACGCACACTCAGCCCCACTCGTCCCTCTCTCACTTGCTCTCTCACTCTCCCACCCCTCTTACAGTATCTGTCTCTCTATCTTAGTCTCTTCTTGAGTCTTTTTTTCAGTCTTAAAACACTTTATATTTTGCATTGTAAGTGACCTGAAAAGTAAATCATGCACATGAAAAAAACAACAACAAAAAAAACAAAGCCAGGCAAAATAATTTATTGGTAATTTTGTTTGCGTTTTCTGCTGTTCCTTACCCGTCTGTAGTAGTGATCAACTCTTATAAAAAAATAAGAATAAACAATTGTGTTATAAAGCAGCCATAGGCTATATTTTCTCCACTAAAATTTTGGCACACAGAAGATAACTGCACCATATCCAATACAAGGGGGAAAAAAAGGAGCTTATATTTATCACATAATACTAATACTAAATATGTCTGTGTTCTGCACTGTAGGTAACTAAAATAGCAAGATGTTTTTGAAAGGTGTGTGGGTGGTGGAAGTGCACACATTTCTCAAAGATGGTCTAAAGGATATATTGTTCAAGCAATCTGCCCACATGCTGTCAAACATGAATCTCTCGTGTGTAATGGGAATAAATGGCCTGTTTATGGGTTCGTCTGTATGCATACACAGGGGCCATACCCTAAAGGCTAGGGTCTGCCTGAAACTTACATTGATGTCTGGGGGAAGAGGGTGGAGGCCGACGCCAGACTCAAGACCCAAGGTGTGAAAACGTGCATCTGACTCTAATTTTCAGTGTTTCTTACTCATCTCACCTGCTCCTTATAACCTATGTAACTCTGCGCTTGGTGTGTTTTTTTATATATATATATCCATCCAGACTGTATTGTCTAGTTCAGGGGGGGCACAGGGTGTATTGTGTAAGTGTTAAGTACAGGGCCTCGTGCCATGGATGGAGCAGGCTCTGGAGGTGTTCGGCTGTAGTGAATTGCCGAGGCAGAGGCCTGCTGCAGGGGTACTAAGCCATCATCTTTGGCCGGGGCTTATGTCAGGGCTGTGGCAGTGTTTGCCATGCCGCACAGCCCAGGGATACGGTGTAGCAGTGGCTCCTGCTCCTGTCTGCTCCCCTGTCCTCCATGTTGTGAGACACACTACTGCCCTGGAGCTGGGAGCCATGGCACGGAGCCTAGCTGGCCTACCTGTGTCTGCCCTTATCCCGTCAGCCAGCTGTGGAAGCTCTGTGTGTGAAGACACAGAGCGTGTGTGTGTGTTTGTCTTTGTGTCTTGAGCAAACTGAAAATCAGTGACTATGACAAAGCATTTAGTTGAACCAAGGCTTGTTCTTTTGCTTCTTTTTAGAAAAATCCAATGTGAATTAATTTATTCTGAGATTTGTTGAGGGTTCGACCTATTATCACACCGAGTGTACTCTTCAACCAAACCATAATATTACAAATGACAGAGTCTGGAGAATTCATGACGATGGTTCAAATTGCCCTTTTGGTGTTCAGAAGCCATTTCTTGCTTCCTGTGTGACAGGCAAATCAGTCCATTTCACAAAAGATATGTTATCCATCAGCCAATTGATTTGCAAGAGACTTGGAAGAGAAAGCACTCCCCTTCTCACTACAGCTGCATGATACTGTGTGTCCACTTAGATATGCCAATATTTTCACCCATTCTGTCTTATCAATTTCTCCATTTCCAAAGGGAAGCAATTAAAACCTGATAGCCCTAATCTCTTTGTTGTTTCATTGCTGAAATTTCGCTCAAATATTTATTTATCAGGGAGAGTTTTTCTGAGCACATTCAGTACACTAATACTTTTCTTCAGCATAGTCCTGCTTTGTATTCATGCAGTCACATGTTGTTTACACCAGGGTGTTGCTTTGTACGATCACAATTCTTCGCAGTATAGGCAGCAGCGGCACTGAGGGGTGTGTGGTTACAGGATCAGGCTGGAGTTATTCCATATTTTTCTTATTGTCAACAAATCCCATGACAAGACCAAAACCAGCAATGTGTTAGCAGTACTTCCTGACTTCCCAAACCTGTTTGTGACTCTCAGCCCCAAAATCATTTGTTCCTACTAAATATATAAGGGTAGTAGATCCTTTTTCTTTTTTTTTTTTAAACCTACACAGTGTAATTTTTAGGAAAAGTTACTGATAGTAAATTCTAAATTTTTGGGGAACTGTTTTCAACTGCGGATTTATGAGAGTATTTAGAACGTGTATGTGGGATTGACTAGAAATAAACTAGAGTGCCCATGTTCAACTTAATGAAGGAGCACACCAGTGCAGTGTGGCTCAATAACATGTTTTAACAGTCTTTGGACAACAATCTATCAGGCATATAAGCTGTGCAGTGTCAAGCGTTAGACTTGATATACTTGTTAGTAGGGTCAAGTCATGGTAATTGGTGTTAGTCTTTTTGTGGGCTTTATTGATTAAGACAAGTGCAGAATATTGCCAGATTAATCCTTTAAGGATGTTGCTCAGGGGCACATTTCTAATGGTCCGTATTTTGCCGATGGAAAGTTTAGTCACCTTACAGATTCTAGGTATATTTCCCAGTGGATTACTATTTGAAGAAGTATACTATGTACTAATATAATACAGCAGGAGCAACATCCCTGTATATGTCTCTTTTTGTCTACAATCTAACACATCAGACATGAATATTAAAAATGATCAAAGCAAGATTTTTTTTAAAAATGGTAAAAGTTAAATGGATCTGTTCAGCAACAACTTCATTATCCTGGAGGCAAAATTAAAAACTGTCTCCTGACACATGCTTTAATATGTAGTGGTAACAGCCAAAGGTGTAAATTCAGCCACATTGCAATATGCTTTATGAGCGTCTCCCTGATTATGTATCCCCCTCCCCCCTTAACAGTGCAGAGAGCTTAGGGAGCTCTCCTAACCAGAGTTTAGGCTTTAATTTAAATAAAGTGGTCAGATTTATGCATGTAGAATAATGAACATCAGTTTACATTACCTCTGCTCAGAATTCCACATGCCCTCACTTGACACTCAGGGCACATAGTCACACATATGCACATAAGCATGATAGCAGACTATAGTGTAGAGCAAATGCTAATTTTAAAAGCGCTTTATCATCCTGTGATAAAATGTGCCCTTTAAAAAAAAAAAAAAAAAAAAAAAGGGGGAAAAATGAGAACGTTAAGTGGAAGTTGTTTGATATTTCATGATCAAAAGGACAGGAATGATAACTGATACACTGGAGTGTTAAATTGTGCTTTAAATACAACACTTGGCATTATAACATAAAGGTAACCCTGCTGTTTTTAAAGAGGTATTCTGTCCATTGCAGTCTGTTTTAAAGACAAAACATCTATTGCTGTAGACAGTGATGTGTGCAGTTCGGTAACAACATTTTTATTTAAGTGATGAAGCTCACATATCCACTTGATTTTATTGATATAAACTGTAGACTGTATTGGTTTCTTTTTCACAATTCATGCATTCTCTTGTGTATTTTTACTTCCCATTACTTACTCAAAAAATACAGCTTCTACCAGACTTCCTATTACCTCCTATAGCTGCACAATCTGGTCCAAACATTCCTTCTGTCTTTATCGTGAACTTGTCCTCTTTGGATCAGATGGTCCCACACTGCTATACCACGCCACATACACTGCCCTTATTTCCAGTGTCCTGAATACATTCATGATCCCAGCCGTTCACCCCAGAGTACCCACTTATCTTCCATGTTACCCGGAGTCACCCCTCAGTCCCGACGCCTAAGGCCATGTAGCCCCCTCCTTTGTCCCAGATCCCACTCAGCAGGATGCAGCATTCTCCCTAACAACCATGGGGTCCATTTGGACTTGCTCCAGTTACCACCAAAAAAAAAATATTTGACACAAACACTCCATGGACACAGACAAATGCAAATAAACTTGAATTTTTTTTTTTTTTTTTCTTCTGTCATCATCTCTGTACACTACAGACACACACACATGCAGGTACATTCACATAGAAACAAATATAGAGTTTGTCCTGGTCAACCTGCATGCTTAATAACCTAAGTAGCACAGCGCCTACCTATATTGTCCTGTTGGCATTTTGAGTAAACTAAAAGGTCTGCTAATGCTTTCTGCTCTGTCTACCATTTATTTAATGCTCCAAGGCACACGAACGCTGCGTAAAGAAATGCCCTCTGGTACAGTGCAGTGCACGCAAATGCACAAAACGATACACTACAGACATGCATTTCTTTCCTCCTCTGTCTTCTCTTTCATACACAGAGATACTGGCTTAAACACTGTGAAAAAAGAGAAAGTAATCATTCAACACACACATGCATTTAAGCTGTAAAGAGGCATCGTGGTGTGACCTCAAAGAAAGCCTCTGGTCTGTCCCATTATTTGTGCATGCCCACACGCACACACAAATACGAGTGAGTGCCCCCTGGGCAAAGCAGTTCACCCAAACACATGCCTAAATGGAAAAAAAAACAGGAGAGCTCAAAGTCTTCCTACATTTATGTCCCTTTTTTCCTCAACATCTCCATTTGTCATCTGTTGAATCACTCTCTTCATCTCATATCTATCAATCTGCCATCTAAGGACCAAGTGTCAGAAATGAAAGTTACATAAGGGCAACAAAAGCACAAGCACACACGGCATTCAGCTGTCTAATTCAAAGCAATAAATACGCTTTTGTGTTAGGAATTTCACAAGAAGATGAAAGCATCAGTGCAAGCGCACACACTCATGCACTCACGCCCACACAACAGGCTGCCGCAGCTTCCCAAGGTTGTGAATGTCTGCTTTCCAGAGCAGAGGCCTGCTTGGTGGTGCTGTCCAAGGTCCTGACTAACGGATGTAGCACAGGAGCTTTCCGTGGTTCTGAAACCTGCTCAGGCTCCCGCATGCTGTGAAGTGGCAAGCAGTGAGCATGAGTTTTAGGCTAAAAATAATACTGGTAATGAGTTGAACATACTCTATGTAAAGTGTCTGTGGCTTTTTTAATAGCCAGAATTTGAAAAAGAAAAACTCCCATATTTTTTCAATGCATTTCATTACCTATAGCTCACTGTGTACAGTACCTTTTAAGCATAGGTACTATATCAGTTGTCTTAAATGTAGTTTTTACCATTGCAAGAAGCAAAAGTTATAATATATAAGTGAAGGGCAAGGACATGTTATACAGCTCGGTCAGGGACAGAATTTCCACGGTACAGCCTGAGTCATGATGCTGGTGGCAGACCCACCGTTTAATGTGATTTCTCAGACTTCTCCGTACTTAGCAATGTGGGACACAGTTCAAGAGCTCAGACAGAATATATCGGGGGAGCTGTGTGTGTGTGTGTGTGTGTGTGTGTGTGTGTTTGTGTGTGTGTGTGTGTGTGTGTGTGTGTGTATATGTGCGCACGCATGTGCGCACGCATGTGTGCGTGCACACACGACTGTGTGTATGAGAAAGTGTGCAGGCTGGCTGATGAAGTTTGTGTGTGCATGGAGGTGGTGTGTTTGTATGTGTGCGTGTTTTTCTGTGTGTGTGTGTGCACACGCTCACACTAAGTTGGGCGTAACGATGGATTCAAAGGGAGCCTTTGAAGTATTTTGATGTTCCCTGGCTGCTCTCTTGCCAGTTTCCTAAATAGGTCAGAGACTCTGCTCTCTGCCTTCTGCACTGTGCTAGTTGTGCTGCAGCCTGCTAGAAAGAGTCAGAGAGGGCAAGCAAAGGAAAACAGTCTACTTAACTTTACATCGCCTCGCTTGAACTTAAAGTGTGGCTGTATTTGATAGATTTTAATTGATGGAGTTGTTGTTTTGTGCTGTTTGTGATTGCAAGATGCTCGACAGGTGAACCTCTGGGGCTGGGAAGTTGTGGACATTTAGTTAGAGAATAAGTGAGGAGGGACAGAAGGAAAAGGTAGACAGATGGATAGAGAAGAACAAAGAGACAGAAAGTGAAATGGAGTCGCAGATAGAGAAGAATAGAATAAGTTAGACAAAGAGAAAGACGGAGAGATTGAGATAGAATGAGGGAGTGATGAGAGGGATGGCACAAGTAGAGCAGGAGAGACATAGAGTGAGAGAGAGGTATGCGAGTGTGGTGTGGTCCTGCAGGCCATCTGTCCATGGTGCTGTGTGAGTTCTGGCTTCATGCTGCTGGTTCCATGTAGGCCAGTCATTTGCATCTTCCAGCCTGCTGATTAATTTGGTATCTGGAGGAAGCCTTTTCTCAGACACATCAACCCAGTCATGCCCATTTCATTGCGTGTGTGTGTGTGTGTGTGTGTGTGTGTGTGTGTGTGTGTGTGTGTGTGTGTGTGTGTGTGTATACATGCATGTGCAGTGCACTCATGCCTGCATGTGTGGCTCTTAATTTTGTGTTTTGGAGGAGGTCTCGCTCCAGCCTCCACAGGTGCCAGGGTGAGTCCAGCACAGAGCCAGACTCAGACTCGAGTGCCAACCCTACATAGCAGCTACCTTGTGGGGCAGCAAAAATATATCAGGGTGGTCTAAACTTAGAATAACAGAGCTGTCCATTTGTCCTCTTTTTCTCTGTCTGTCTTCTCTCCCATATACAACTGAAGGAGGCGTACATGTGCACATACACAGACACACGTGCAAGCATGCAAGCACCCTCTTCTCACCATTCCCTGGGACCCTGTTAGCACCTCCTCTTCTTCTCCTTGCAATAGGAGGAATAAATCAGAGTGAGTGAAGTGCTTGTTTTAGTTGCCAGTGCTGGCATGTCCAAACCTGCAGGGGGGGGGTGGGGGGGTGGCGTGATTTATTGTCGAGTGGCCCAAAGCGAACAAATTCTGCCATGGGAACAGGACAGACACCCCCACAGAATGTGATTTGCCTTCTGTTGGGCTGGACCGTGTTAGCAAATAAGGCAGAACCCATCCCCTCCTTGCTCCAACACACACACACACACATACACACCCCCTTTTTCACGGCTGAAATACAACTGGGGACAAGCCAGGGGAGATCAGAGTGGGAGGCTGGTGTACGAGGGAGGGAGGTATTTCTGTGTTACAAAAAGCCAGATCCCTGTTTCCCTCTGCTCCACCCTGCTCATCGGCAGCCCACAGCCCTAAAAAAGAACCCCTGGGTGAAACTTTTTTTTCTGATCCTCCCCCCTTTCATTGGTCCCCCCAATCTGGACTAAACCAGAAACCCTCGGCCTCCCTCTGGGCTTCTATGATCCCCTCCATGTCCCAGCCGTGGATAAAAGTCGTCTTACATCCTCACAGATGTTAGGCCAATTTTCCAACACTCGAGGCCCCACACAGATACACAGGTTTGTGTCGTAGTCAAAGGCACCATCAGCCACACATCCACACACACGCAGGCACATCACACATTTGCAATCAGCTTACACATAACTAATGTGTGTTACTGCTGCATATCAAAGTCTGCATGCATCCCCACAGACTCCTGACTTATCATTAGAAAGACACACTCTCACATGCACCCACATGTGCACCCTTTCACAGATGATGCACATTTTTTTAGCATGCAATTTTCCCTTTTTTTTGTCTTTTCTTTTTATTTTAGCTATGTGGCAAGTTTCTGCAAAATAACCTCGAGATTAAATGGAACTAAGTCAAAACCAGACAGATGACCTATCATATTTGAGGTATCGCCACCTGCTGTGTTTTGAAAAATGAGCGACTATATTTGAAGCATGGGCGTCGGGTCTGCTTCTCCCCACTGTTTATCTTAGTTGACTTCCCATGGGGGATTGTAATGCCTGTGTCAGCGGACACACTAATAGAGATGTGTGAGGTTAAGACTATTGTATACATCAACGCCAGGGATCTGTGCTCCACTATTATAGGACTGTCACCTTCCCCCAGGGATTATACAGGTTTTAAATGGAAGAACAGCTTCTTACAATACAACACTGAGGGGTTTTAATCTAGACAAACAACACCTTCATATGAGGTATTATAGCAGACTGTCATCCGCGGATCTCTCTCCTCGTAGAGAAGGCTGTAAGGGGGCTCGCTGAAGGCCTGCCACAGACCATGTGAAGAGGATTAGTCAGAGTGAATCTACCTGTCATCAGGTAAATGTTAATGTGCTAAACCAGATGAAACTGTCTGAGCCTGAAATAAGAATTATGTATTGGCAGGGTTGAGAAGGTTACTTTCAAAATGTCATCTGTATCGGAACAGAAATTTCCTGCTAAAGATTGCATGAGTAATATCACATTTTTGTGACTTTTAAAGTGCTGTACCAATCCATTCTACATCCCCGCTATCATTTTTACACTTTTCATCTTGCACCACCAGCAGGTCAAAGTTTTATATGGTGAAATATCTCAATACCTGCTGAATGGATTGGCACAAAATTTGGTACAGACGTTCATAGTTCTCATGGCGAATGCCCTGATGACTTTGGTCGAGATACCCTTTACAGGAAACATGAGGTTGATATTTTTGGTTTTTAGTGACATATCTAATAAATTTGATACAGATATTCACATTTCCCTAAGGATGAACTCTTATAGTTTTGATGATCCCTTCATTTTTTTTTCTACTACCACCAGTGCTTCAAAAAATACCTGTGAAACTTAAAACATAAGCCTCTGCTGCAGCAATGTTAGCATGCTAACGCACAAAACTAAGACATTGTAAATGTCAAACAAAACCATATTTGCACTGTCATTGTGAGCATGTCAGCATGCTGATGTGTTAGCTCAATGTACAGTCAGAAAATTGCGGAAAATGTGGATATAAATTAAAGTCTTGTATCAAAACGTGCAGCAGCATTTTACAGCTATATTTTATCAATGAAAAAAGCTGTACAATGCTATTTGATTTTTCATCATCATGACCATGACCCATGGCCTGCAACTTGGACCTAATATTTTTGTCTTTTTTTTTTTTAAAGTATATTTTTTTGGGGCTTTTATGCCTTTAATGGACAGCACAGTGGAGAGTGACAGGAAACGGGGAGGCAGAGAGAGGGGGAATGACATGCAGTGAAAGGCCATCCGACGCGGGATTCGAACCGGGGCCGACTGCAGCGAGGACTGTAGCCTCTACACATGGGGCGCCTGCTTAAACCACTACGCTACACGACGCACCCTAATATTTTTGTCTTAATGAGAGTGAACGATTGATCCATTCAGCCAAAAGAAAATTCATTTGAAACCAGCCATTTCATAGTTTGTTCAGATCAGACATTTACCTCCGTGCTACAACAAAAAGGTTCCTTGGATTTTAAAGTTTTTCATTCTTAGCCCAAAGCCATTTCAGACAACTTGAGTGGCTGTACAGAGCTGAAGAACAGTTTCCCTTCACCCCAAGGAAAGGTGATTGCATTTGTTTGCCTGTGTGTGTGTGTGTGTGTGTGTGTTGGAGTCTTGAACTTGTGTGTGCCTGTGCAAGTTTGCGTGGCAGATGCATGCTTTTTTTGACAGTTTCTGAAATAGCTTTCTGACCTTTCCGTGAAGTTTTTCTCCTCTTTTGTGCTGTCAGCCATATCCTCCTCTCCTAAATCGATGGCTGTTACTTGTGCTCTCTTCCTAACAGCAGTGCTTGTCTGACGTTATGCATTAATAATGTTTAATAATGATTACAATCTCAATCTAACCCACCCACCCCCTACCTTCTTTCCCCCTCTCTCTCTCTCTCTCTCTCTCGCTCTCTCTCTGTCTTTCAGTCTCTCTCTGTGAATTTATTCATGGGGAGAAATAGCAAATTAACCAAATTCCAAATGGCTATGGCAGAGGCCTCAGAGCAGGGTAACAAGTTGAGGGAGAAAACACACCAAACACAGCAGTCTTCATTTACATTTTCATTTAATTTTCCTCTGGCCTGTAGCGCTGTGTACAGAATCAATCTTTCTAACTCCATTTCCAATATATTACTGAGAGACAGCAGGAAGAAAGGGGAAGTATTGATTGGCTGAGTGTTCATTGTGTCTTCCCACAGATTGCACACTTCATAAGAACAGCAATGAAATTGCTGTTTGTTTCCTTTTTCTGTGTCTTTATTTTATGTGAAAGAGTAATGATAGTTGTTTGATGTGGCTGAGGTGTGACAGTCAATACACGTCTCTGCTTCTGCACAGCACATCTTCTCTTATTTTGTCTTGACCCAGTAACCACTGATTCTTAAAGAAATTGTGCAAATAAGCTAATACAGCACTTCACTCCAAGGAGAAATTATCATTATCACGCCAACACTGCAGGGTAGTTGAATGTTCAGGTATCTACACATTTGAATGTCTCAGAAAACAAAGTTGGCATACAAAGTCTAATAGGTCTCTAATAGGTCTAGTTTGCTAAACCCCTCCCCCAAGTCACAGATTAGCAACCGTAACTAGGCATGGCAGGTTTTCTGGCTTTGTATTTCTCTGTATGCTAAAGAGTAACACCCAGTATCTTTTTATGAAAGCAAAAACATAAAAATGCTAAGAATTTAAACTGTGTGTTAATCTGCCCTAACGTAAATTACAAATGCCAGCATGCCGGACTAACTTCCTTCCTAACTAAATAAGGGGCATTGCATTATTTCCAAAGACAAAGTATTATGTTATTAGCTAGATTTTTGGGTGGGTTAAAGGTTAAGTTAGAAAAATACTTGTAGAGGACTGGAACATAAACATCCATCCTGTGGGAGCCAAGGTGCTAATACATCAAAGTGCCAAACACATTGGTTATTTTTCATCTTCACTCCCCTTTCTCTTGTAAAAGTGAAGCATTTTGTTAACTGATGTTTTAAAATAACAATGTATTAAATTACAATGTACCAGTGTGAAGGAGGTCACTCATAGTGATCCAAGCTCCAGCTCAGCTCTAAGGAGCTTTATAGTGAGTTTCAGCTCAGTGTTTTGCTGTCTGGTCTGTAAATGTACAGTGTTGGTTCATTCTCACTGCTCTCATAACGTCACTTTTGGCTGCAGCAGGCAGCTATTATCAATCTGCACATTACTTGATGAGCACCAAACAGCATCTGACACTAGCTAGCTACCTGGTGAACATAGTGGAGCATTAAACAGCTAAAGAGCCAGATATGATATATCCCTCAGGAAGTGGTGGAGACCAAAAGTTAGTTAAAAAGGGAGTGTGTATCGGACTTACATTCACCAGGTTGTCAGAAACATTACTCTAAATGAAAGCTAATGTTGCTCCGTAACTGCTCAATGTGTAAATCAGCAACTGTTTGCGAACAAGTTCACTATATCAACTTAAACGATGATTTCTCAATGCTGTGTTCACGTTTCTGCTGCCTGTAAGTGGCACAAATGTGTGGCCTGCTAGTTTTTCTATAATAAGCATTTAATCATTAAAGGATGATGTAGAATAAAAAAAATAAACATTTTAATTCCATTTTTTAATTTAAGTGTAGTAATTATAATACCAGGGCTAACAAGATCTACCCTGCAATACACAAACAATACTGCTCCTCATCATCAGCCGGTGCTGATTTTTTGAATATGAATAAAAAACTTGAGACAGAACTGTCTCCAATGAACCCATATAGTTACTGTACTATACTGTAAATCATTGTTTCTACCTGGCTTAGCAAGAGGTGAATTGCAGTATCAAAACAAATGTAATAAACATTTATTAACCCAAAACAGAACCATGTAAAAGATATGCTTATTATTATTTTACATAAAATTGTGGTTAGAATCATTGCACTAAATAATTGAAATTATTTGATCTACTTGTGTTTATGAATTTTGTGATGTTACAAAAGTAAAAGTTTTAACTCAAAATCTGCTATTATAATAAAACTTTCAGCATTTTCAGCCAATTTTTCAGCTGCTGGTGGCAGTTCACTGCTGCCACTGATGTTAGTTGCCTGTGTTTGAGGTTGAAAAGCTGTTAACTGAAATCCTGACACCCATTCACACCTGCAGCTGGAAGAGGTATGCAAATCTGCCTCAGGATAAGTCCTCCATATACTTGGAGTTTCTATTCAGATGCCAGTGATTTTCAGTGAGGAGCAGAGACTCCTAATGGAGGTGTATATTAGGCAGCCAGCTGTCTGTTAGTGCAGCGCTGTGATTGATGGGAAGAGACATGCGCCATTTACTGGCCAAGCTGGAACTAGAAGGAATCTCCATCTTCGCTTTCAAAGGAGTCACAAGACGCCTCACAGAGAAAATTGGCCTATTTCCATGGGGGGGCTGAAGATCCGCTAAATTCAGCGCCAGTCACACAGACATACAAACAAGCACACAGTGTGCCTGTTTACACATGCATACAAATATACCTGTGTGCATACACATGGACAGTAAATGAGGACAAGCACAGGGTCACACTGTGCTGAATTGCATAATGGGTATTTCCCTGCACTTACAATACAGTTTGCTTTATGAGTTTGTAGTTTACTAGTTGCAGGATACATATGTCACCGCGAGCACATTCGCACATACACAAATACAAGCACAAACACCTTTTTGTTATTCCATCTGTCTCAGTTTACAGCTCTTCAGATGAATGTGTTGCTTGTCAGTCAAAAGTTGCTAAAAAAAAACAACAGATTTTAACTTTTGAATTTTTATGTTTTCTTTGTTCATAAAAGTCTGATTAATCTCAGGATCATATTTTTTCATTTCAGACTAACATGATTGATCTCAATATAATATCAATATATGCTTGAGTAACATAAAAAAAAGAGTGAATACTTCAATTGCCAGAATCACTCACATATACAATAATAGAACAGTGTGGCAGTTAATTAAATCACCATCTTGTTCTCTAATATGTCTGCTGTCCTGCGTTCGAGCAAAGTAAGTTTGTCTCTGTGAGTGACATACAGCGGGCTGTCACCCGCCCATTCATCAAGCTCTTGTGAAAACAATGGGCTGTTTGGAGCCAGCCCTGCCATCCTTGCCAGTCCAGAGGGACATGGGAGCCAAAGACAGATGTCGTCTCATTGCTGCTAATTTGATTTCTTGTGTGTGCCTGTTGCAGCTACATGGACTGCACATTAATTGATATCATGCAAATAAGACAGGGCTTAATTTACTTAATTATAGATTTTTGTTCGTTACAGTATTTTTTTCATCCCTCGCTTCCTTTCTTGGTTCAGTCAGATGGACGTGTCATCTTCACTTCTCATTAATCACCATCCTCTTTGAGTGTGTTTTTAGTCGTTTGAATTTTTTACTTTAGTTATAACATGGAACTGAGTGAAAACATTATTTTGGCACGTTTCCTATTTTTAACAGTTGTAGGTTCTTAGTGGTTTTAAGGAACAGAGATAAAGTAAAACGAGTGGATGTTAACACAGAGAGCTACAGTAATTTACCTTTGACAGAGATCCTTTACTATCTCTGGCCCTCTTGGCAGGACATTTAATGTGGCATAATAGTATAACTTAAGAGCAGAAA
This sequence comes from Seriola lalandi dorsalis, assembly GCF_002814215.2. Classification (NCBI taxonomy): domain Eukaryota; kingdom Metazoa; phylum Chordata; class Actinopteri; order Carangiformes; family Carangidae; genus Seriola; species Seriola lalandi. The sequence continues at coordinate 108,601 of NW_019520213.1, forward strand.
CAATGTTTCCTCACAGCCAGGGCCCCATGAAAAGATATCACATTGGGCCCCACCACCACAGACCACGCCAACCAACCCTTAAAATAAAAATACTGTGCAGACATGTATGCAGCATTACATGGTGGAATTCACTAGTTTAAAACTGATATAACTTAAATAGACATTAATTTCTTAAGTTAAAATAAATCAACATTATCATCTATATAATGCAACAAGTCCTCCAACCTGGACAACCATATAGGTTATTTTGTTCAACCCTCTGATACGACCCTTAGGACTGTCTCCTGTCCCCCATTACGGCAGGCATACCGGACCTTGGTTGTCATGGTTACAATAATAAACATGCAGTCTGTACCGTCGGCGGCAGGGTTAGTAACCATGGTGAACTTTGTCACCATGGTTACTATAATAACGGTCATGGCTTTGTAAGGTTTAGTCACTAAAATTACTTGGTTAGGTTTAGGAAAAGATTGTGATTTGGGTTAACATGAGTATGCCGACTTCCTCAACATTACAAGGTCTTTTTTGTCATGGTTACAATATAAACAGCTAGTTTCACATGGGAATCGAACACCGCTCTCCTGTGTCAAATATCTGTAGTTTGTTTACCCACGCATCCTGCTTTGCTCTTGTCATAATTACTACAGCCATTAGATGTCATCTGACTACGGGTCATACTAAGCAACTGTACATACGACATATGGGCTTGTTTTTTACAGGCGGCCATGATAAAACAAACAAAAGCGTAAAATCAACAGCAGGTTTTTAATTAAGTATACACATCAACTACAAAAAAATGAAGCTGTTAAAGTGGAAATGGAAACAAAACGGAAATGGAAATGAAGAGATCTGATGGTGGTGCTAGAGGAAAGGTCAAGTGGTCACCAAATCAATAGACTTATGCATGATTATGCACAGCAAATCTTTATAGCAATCCAGTCATTACTTTGAGATATATCTTGTTCTCAGTCTTGTTCTCAGCCTGTGGACATCATATGTGTAGTGATCCAATATTCATAACCATGCCATTTAACCGTTATCACTGTATGGATCAAATGCAGATGATCATTATGTGGAAAAATAATTACAGTGTTTGAATTCTTATCATTGGAAGGGATTTAATCTTTTTTTTCTTTTTTTTCCATAGTAATAATAAAAAAAGAATTTCCCAGAGACTCCTGCAATTATGGAAACTGACATGTCATTCAACATAGTGCTGCTCACCTCCCTCTTCTGGCAGATACAGTGCTGCTGAGCCTGAAGCTGCATCTGTTGGGCTTGGCACCAGGCAGGGGCAGGAACAACTGATATAGTATGAATAGCTTGCTTAAAATTAGCCTGCATTGATTAAATGTCGACTAAAAGGGGAGAGAAATAGAAATACACCAAATTTTCTGTGAAGATATGAAGTAACTGATGTTAGGAGAGCAAAAGTAGCCTGTTTCACTATGGATTAAGCTAACAGGGTAATTTACACCTTTCACGGCACCCAACTTTCTTTGTGAAGAATTGGGTGACATACCATCGCCCTTTCTTTCTTTTCCTTTTTGGAAGCCAGATTTTCATTTGAAAGTTGAGACATGATGCTCTGCCAGCACTCCTCATTCACAAATCACTGCTATGGTTCACGCCCTGTTTGGGGGCAGGACCAAACCATTTCATGTAAATAAGGGAGATAATTACTTTTTGCCAAGAACAAGAAAATAACAAGATACTGTTAGTTTTATAAGTACATAGAAAATGAAATATTCCGTTAATGATGATAGGTTAATAATTTTTATATTGAATAAAATTACCTAATGTCAGCCATCTTGACACATGGGTCATCTTGGACTGCCTTAAATACCCTAATGAAAATACAGTATTACTGAATTGTTAATTACTTCCAACTGTCCTTGTCCCTGACCCTGTAAAATGTCAGACATTCAGCCTCCTTAACTAAATGTGTTTTTATGAATTTGTTAAAGGTCAATATGTCTATTTTCATGCTGTAGACATCAGTATTAATCTCTTATAATTAATAAAATAAATTAAATTTTTGTTTGCCAGCATGTAAACTTGTGAAGACTTTATATCACTTGTTGATATTACTAGTTATTCATTATTTAGGAAGATGATTATTTACCACTAATGGTTTGGTCCCCTACTTTCTGGAAGATGTCTGCAGAGCACCCTGGCCAATAACCATTTTGTTTTATTATGAAGTTAAAACTGACACTTAACAATAAGCCTGCATGCCGCAGCTGTAAATCCTAATTACTAGCTAAAAAGTTATGCTGTTAAAGGATATACTTCGGCTAAATGAATCCTTGCCATAAATGTGAGCTCACAACCTGGCAGCTCATAAGGTGGCATGACCAGTCTCCAGTATGTGTTAGCTTGCTTCAGGGGTTTGAGGTGGGGCAAAGCAGTTAACTTCTGCAAGTAGAAATCTGACTCCTGGTAACTCCAAAGTTGTATTATATTTCTTAGTTCTTTGCCGGCTTGCTAAAGTTTGTCACTGTCAAACCTCGGTTCAGTAATCAGCTGGTTTTGTTCAGTGTCGTAGGGTGTTTGAGTGCGTCTCTCTCACAGGACTCCTGGAGTGCTGCATGCTAACGTTAAGCTAGCTGTTGATGGTCTGTAAACACTTCTGAGACACAGGCCAACTGCTTGTTAAGCGATAACGTCTTGTTTTGTATCTCTTCATGTGCTGAACACAGAATATGTAACATGTTAGCGTGGAGGATTTGGAGTTGTTTTAAAGGCACCATTGGTGGAGCTGTGGTGAGGAACAACAGTAAAATAGCAGGTAATGTTTCTGGTTACCTTTGCTAAAGAGTAATTAGTGAAGATTTTTTGATGGGTAATATGTAAAGAGTAATTGATTCTATATTCAAGTAACTTTCCAAGCACCATTTTTATCCCATTTCTTCCACACAACAACACATGGGTCTAATTACTGTTGGTTTTTGTTGTGACGATCTTCAACCCTGCAATAATCAACTTTATTATTATTTTTATGCAATATTTTTATATTATTTATTTCAATATTTATTTCTTTTAGCCTGGGCTCTATACAGTAAGACAATGTGGGAAGCATATTCCACAGGAGTTACTGCTGTTGTTTTGAAATCTCACCCCAACAGAGTGAGAATAGTGTTTTACCCCGTTTGTTACAATGTGTGCTGAAAAATGGTAATACTGCTGACAAGAGTGTCAAAATAAATTATACATTTCTCCAAGAAATACATATCATATCTGAATACATTATCACAAAGCAATCTGGCTATGAGTCAGTGTGTATTTTTATGCTGATATACAGATTTAGGAGCTGCACGGTATCTGTGTCGAGGAGGCACCTGTGGATGACTGCTACCTATTCCAAATATAATAACATGAAATAGCAGAGGCTGAACTCTAATCCACTAGAAAGATGAGGAATCTCAAAAGCAGTATCTCACGGATAGCCATAGCTTCCATTCAGAAACGTCTCGTTTATGGGTCCCCGTCTCCTGTGCTGTCACTTACGCGTATCACAACAAGACCTCACCATCTTGGCCAAACATCAGCTCTCTCAAGGGGCTAAAAGAAATTCCCTTTGTGTGCCACATACAGTACATCTGCTATTTTATTAGAAAATTAAAGTAGTATCATTCACATCCACAGTATTGTCATATATTAATAAGTTTTGCTCAAAAGCAGGTTAACCATTGTTATTTGGCAGCAATTATACAGCCTGTCATCTGGCCAAGTATGTAGAATAAACACATCATTTCCCTCCTATAGAGCCGGTGTGTGGCGGCTGCACCCCTCCCTCTGCCACTTCTTTCCCCTTGAGTGCATCTGATAAAATTAATTGAAAAGAAAAGCAAGTAGCATCCTAAGGCAGTGTTATTGTTATTATTATAATTAGCAAACGTGACATGGCCCACTGTCTCTGTGGCCTGTTAGCTCACGGGCTAAAGCCTCTAATGAGGTGGCAGTCATGTGGTGTCAGCTGCACTGTGAAAGAGCAGTGGAGACAAAGCGGAATGGGCTCATCATATCTGTGCGGGTCCACGTGTCTGTGTGTGTGTGTGTGTGTGTGTGTGTGTGTGTGTGTGTGTGTGTGTGTGTGTGCGCATGCATGTATGCATTTGTGTGTCTGCACAAATTGGCATATCATGGCCAGAGCTCAAAAGGGGCTCCTGACAGCATTCAGATGCGGTCAAGAATAACCAAAGAGGACACCTTGGACCAAAAAGATATTAGTAATTTAATGCACCAAATGGATTTTAAACACTGTGGCCATGTTTATCCATACTCTGCTAATAGCATTGGCATACATTACTCCACGGTGACGCCTATAAAGTAAAAAACCAACAGTGGAGTTCTTCGTACAGGAAGCCGACAATTACTGTGTGCGCCCAAGTGGAAAAAAATGAAGTGTGTAGCCACTGGAAGCAAAGATAATTGTCCAGATCATAGCACCATTATACTATCAAAGCGTAAACACCCAAACACAAATGAGCTTTAAACATACAGTAAGTTGCAGAGGATTTACAGTATGTTATAGTTTATTTTATACATGTGTGTGTTTTTGGACATGGAGGTTTATCACTTCCTTAATACAACCTAGGAGAAGCAACATTCTAGTTAGTTTTCCAATCCCTCTGCACAGTCCTTTCAAAATGTACATCACACATATCTGCTCACAACTGATTAAAGCAAAGAAACGTTTGTTTGCCTGTTTGTTCTCGGGTTGCATCATGGAAATAAGGACTCAAGCTGTTTGAGAACAGAAAAGTCTTTTATTTTGTAAGGCAACATTGACTGCAATTCCTTTGCAGTCAATGTTGCCTTTCACAGAGTCTTTCACGGTTTCTATAGTATAGCTGTACAATGCATTTGAACTGTGGACCTTATTATCACACTGCAATGCATTTCCCCCACCAACAGCTCTGCACGGTACAAGAGCAGTAATAATGGAGGTGGAATTAGTAACTTTATATCTTGCTAATTAAGTGTTAAATGTGCAGCGTGCCAGTGTAAACATACAGTAAATGTACTTCCACAGCCAAAAATCAAAACAACGGATTGCGACTTGCAATCAGTACTATATGACAGACAGATCTTTTTATCACTTTTATCAGCCTTTAAATATCAGCACGTTATTTAAAAAAATTTTGCTGCGGTGAAATATGAAGCTCTGACTCCTGACTGTATGAAAAATAAGAGCAATGTTTTTTAAAAGTATACAAAGGTAAATGAGCAAATTATTCCCCAAAAAGAAAATCAAATCTCTCACAAATTTCTCTTGTGAAATGAGTTCTTAAAGTCATGTATTATGCTGAGTCATATCCCATAACTAGCTGTAAAATTCAGAAAAAAAACATTTAGATTCTGTGTGTAACCACTCTGATCGTCCCAGCTGAGATCACAACCTGAGGTGAAGCAGGGACGCACGCCGTTTTGGCTCTTGTTGAGAGCGAGCGCTAAGGTTCATGGGAAAACACAGCTGTCAGAGGCCTTGATTGGTGGAGGGCTTTATCAGTCACAGGACCAAAACAGAGCCCGTGTGGAGGGTTTCGTATGAAGGCTGCTGCCACAGCGAAGTGTTTAGTTCCTCCGAGCCATCAGCTGGGAAATTGCTGAGTAAAAATAAGTGTGTGTGTGTGTTTGTGTGCACACACGTGCACACGGCGGAGTAGGGGGGAGACTCAATTAAAAACCAGCTGTGCCCTATTCCTCTGTAAGCCCTCCAGCATTCCTCAACCACCCCACCCCCCACCCCCCCTCTCATGTCTTACCCCCATCCCCTCCCTCTCCACTACCCCCTGCCACAAACCCCCTGCTGCTCTGTAAGCTGCCTGTAAGCTTCTAGGCTCATGCCGATGGATCTAATGCTTCCCCTGAAAACACACTGCACACACACACTCATGCCCACATTGCTTCTCTCTGAAATATATTTCAACAGACTGGTGTGCCAAACCGAGCCACCACGTTCTCCTACTCCCTGACGTACCTGTTACTGTCTCACATCAGCCAGCTCCCACTATAGCGGGGGCACTGACGAGAGAGGAGGAGAGAGAGAGAGAGAGAGAGAGAGAGAGGAAAGGGGGAAGCAGGAACATAAAGTCAAAGCTTTATTTATGACGGAGGAAAACACGCAGGCAGACAGAGAAAAATAGACGCCGAGTCATTTTGACCAGCTGAGGTTAGTTGGAGCAGAAATTGGCTAAAGATTCTGTCTGCCTATGAACATTACTGCTGCTTTTTGCTCCGTCTTGGTTGACTGAAAAACCACTGTATGTTAGTTTTTCTTTTAATTTCTTTTCATACTATTTTAAAAGGCTATAATCTATATATTATAATGCTGCCACAATGAAAATGGTATAGTTAATATAGCTTAATAAGGGTATATCCAGTGGGCAGCGATAGTGCTTAGCCAGCTAATCAGTGGTAATTCTATAAGTTCAGGTCCTTTAATTAACTAATTTGCATTTTGAGAATTAATCAAATTGATTATATAATTAACAGCACAATGCATCTTCTTCTCAGTGTTAGCAAGACACACATATACACCCACAGCAGCTACAGATACACGCTGTAGGGAGGGTTAACCCCTGAAGTATATGACTGGTAGTGATAGATGTATGGGAGAGAGCTCATTGCACAAGGTTAAACAGAACCCCTGACACTGTGCAGTCTGTAATGGTGGAGATAGCGCTGGAAACACAATTCACAACCAGTGAGTGCTGTGAGGCTTGAGGACCTCAGAGCATTGGCTATAAGCATTAGGCTTTAATAGGTTATAATGGCTTGTGCTAATATTGGCTTGTGATAGAGAAAGGTCAGCTAACTCATCTGCGCGTACAGCGTCTGACAACTTGCCTCAGGATTATTTTTTCCTCATTTGAGCAAGTCTTGAGCAACACATTCATTTCGGGGTCAGATTTTATGATGATCCATCACTTTTTAAGATGGCAGTTTCTAATTATGGCACTAGGCGAACGGGTGGAATAGAAATACTAGGTAAATAAGAAATGAAACCTAGCGCCTAACTAATTAACAGAAGATTATTTTCTTTTGATTTATTGGAGACAACCAATTTGCTCAACATTGTCAGAAAAGTAGAAGAGATGGATTGCCAGTGGTGCTTTACATACCACTAGAGGCCTTTGGTTTGCCCTAATGTAGTGAAAGAGAGGGTGGAGGATTGCCACGATTTGATCCTGCTTTATGGCAGGAGGAGGCCCATGGGCAGCCTGTAGGCAGAAGCTGGCGGCTGTCTACTCTGAGGTCAATTTTAAACCGATGAGCAAAATGCTAGTCAGCCACCCATGGCTGCAGCTTCTGGGCGATCTAATCTGGGTTTGTTCACTGGCTGGTCTCCACATCTATGCTCACTGGCTTGCCTGTTATAGGACATATTAGGGCTAATCTCTAGGTGTGTCCATATGCAAGGACTTAAGTGCAGACGGATGGAAAGGACAGATTTAATACTGCTGACATCATCAAATCCTCACTAACACCCAGGGAAATGAGGAGGGTAGGTGCCGGGTTTCGAGTGTCTATTATATTTTTTAGCATATTAATCTTGGCTCTTGGCTTGTGGAATGACAGTTTATATGAATACTACTGCAAGCAAGGAGACGTTTTTGTCAACAAGCTTATGTTGCTGTGTTTTAAAGGGAGCTATACTCAGCTCATTATCTTTAAGAAAATAAAAACTCCACAATGGACAGTTTGCAGAAACTGTAAAGCTCTGGACAAGCTGCACCTGCATGATTAAGAATGGGCACCGTGGGCCCAAGTCAGAGCTTGTTTTTTTAGGTTATCACTTGGGGACTTTAAAGTGGTTCAGTACGCCATCCTAACCTCATCTGCATTTTTCATCTCGTACTGCACCTGTGTTACCCACTAGAGATCCAATGATTCCCTCCTCTTTCCTTTCACCCTTCGTTCTGGATTTAACCATGCCATCTGTGAATTCAAATTACATTGAGGTTTCAAGATTTTACTTATCCCATAAGCTGACGCCCTTATTTGTCTCAATCAATATATCAGTGATGAGTAGGGTAATGTATTGCTAAAACAAAATGGGGAATGAAAGAGTTTAAGGAAATAAATAAATAAAGCCAAAAGTGGGAGGTTTATGTCCCCTGCCAATCCCCAGCTATGCATAAAAATGCCTCTGAAATGAAATCTTTATCAAAAGAGCCACAAGGTTCTCCTTACAAGGTGTTTTCAAATAAGCGGGTGTTATTATCATACCTCCATTGGGAAATATGCATTTACAGCTTGGAGAGTGAGAAGCAATAGGGTAACTGTTAACAATGTTTTCCCTAGTTATGGTGCATAATTGCATGCTTCTGTTATTGCACCTTTCTATTGCTGCTAATACAGAGAAAGCATTAGGCAGTGTGCTAATGTGAACAGTAGCCTGCAGTGCAGTGGATGCACTGTTTAAAAAGAGATGCATGAGGACCACTGTAATGAGCACTACAGGCCAGCGGAAGGAGGGAACTAACACCCAAAGCAGGCGTGTTCAAGCTCTGAAATAATACAGCGAGAGTCAACTTTGCTTGTTAGGCTGTGGATATGTGTGGCAATGTGGCTGCAGCCTGTTTGGCACAATGGGACTGACATTTCACTTCCTTAATAAAATGTGAGTAATCATATAATAATATTCAGCGTGGAATCACAGCAACAATAATAACACATAATGATCACATTATAATTGTTGCATACAGTGGGCTATATAGACATTCTGAATTGTAATTGCTTCACCACTGCTGATCCCTGCATGTCATCTTGCAGGGATGCAGCTGCAGCCAACAGCCCACAGTGGATTACTCTCTACACGCGCTGATAATGACCATTGACTTGGCTTGGCCGTGAACGCGCGCTCCGCGAGCCCCGGTCATTCCTCTATACTCTATACTGTGTGGATCACCGCTCTCTGGCTGCCGCTGCGCGCAACCTTTGTCGATCGGCCGTCGCTCACTGTTCAGAGCATGCCCGCCGTTTCTCCGCTCTGAAGAGAATCAAGGGAAGACGTGCCGTTTGCGCACAGCTGCGTTCGTCCGCTTTTGCTCCATCTTTACCAGTGCCAGCGCTGCTCCCCGTAACGACACATCAATGGATTGCTCCGTTTGATACCCCCCGGTTTGGTGAGATGTTGTACTGGAGGCTCATAGCCTCGACCCTCTCCATCAGCTCACCCCCCTGTGCTCTCATCTCACTCTGTACGCAGTAGCGGCTTGCCAGAATAAAGACAGGTCAAACAAAAGTATGCAATAAACAAGTGTCAAGTAGCTTCGGGCTGGTCGACTGGAGGGAAGGAAAAGTTCAAGTTGAAGAAGGAGGATTATGCAGTGAGTGCCGCACATAGCTGGAAACAGGTACGTGATATTTCAAATATATGTCTCCCTACGGAACCATATTTACGCGTTCCTGTTGTTTACACACCAGCTTGTGTGACCACAAACAGCACATGTGTTCTACGCAGTCAGTTCTTGTGGCAAGTAGGACGGGGAGGGCAGCGCACAGCGATGACATTGAGGTGCCTTTTATCGGAATAACATTTGTGGTCCTCATGCGAGCCTGCACTTGGCTGGCACTGCTCACACAGGGCTCCCTTCGTGTGTCTGCGTTGTCGTTTATGTGTCGTTTGTCCAGCTGTTTGGTTTATCAGTTCCTCGGCGGGGATGACCTTATAGGCTATGGAATCGCTATGGAGTTTTGTGTGGTTTCAGAGGTTTGCACACAGCGCATCTGCATGGCATGCCAACACAAGCATCCTTACTGTATCTCCGAAAATTCACACGTGTGTCCCGGTTGTGTGTGCGGAGCCTCGCCAAGGGTCAGGTGGAATGTTAGACCTGTGGTGATGAGAGGGGCAGGTTTTTTTTTTTTTTTTGGTTCCCTTTCCGACGCGTTTACGGCTGCCGCAGCGCAGGCATCCTCCTCTCATCTCATCGCTCCCCGTATACAAGCGCGAGAAAGTGAGTTTGTCCTTCCTTCGAAAAAACAGATGCTTTCGCTTCATCATGACTAAAATGGAGTTACCGGTGCGCTTTAATTGGCTGCTGGACCTGTCATTACCGCTCGTCTCCTCTCCTCAGGACGCCCACAGCGCTGCGTCGCCGCGGTGCGTCCGCCAGGCCGCAGCTGCCGCCGCGTAATTCAGCCTCTTCACATTTCACGAGTTCATCTTCTCAAAAGCGCCTTCGGCTACACTGCACTTTATATTTTCTACAGTTTTTGCACTCATTAATATTTCACCTACTTGCTTACATGCTGCCATATCATGGATTAGAAATAATGCATGGTGTTATGCTTTACAGAGGCTAAATCAAAGGTCCAGGCAGTACTATAGGTCTGTGTGGAGTTGTGTTGAATTTTAATATCGTTTCTCTGCTGCCATGCTCTGTGTTTTTTGGTGACACAGAGAGGCTGAAAGCCACTTCCCAGCTGGCTCCCTTCAAGCTGCAGCGAGGACCATAACACTGCAGGATGGAGCTTACTCAGGAATGAATATTCATTGGGCAAGAGTGAGACTTTTAGATAAGGATGTGATGCCATATGTGCGTGCAAAGTTGAAAGTTCAATTAGAAAAAAAAAAGAAGAAGAAAAACAACTTTTGGAGTCACTTGTGTATCAAGTAAGGTGTCAAGGCATAAGGCCCACACACCAGCTGTAGATCCCAGAGCCGCACACAAACACACAGATGCCACACAGACCATGATGATGAGGTGCCCTGCTGAGATTCACACTTCAATCTAACCGGTGCAGTTTCTCTCTGTGGCCCTTCTATCTCCTCCTCCACCTTTAGCTCTCGTCGAGCCCGCCTGTGTCTGTGTGATCTGTCACACTCTTTGATCTCTCTCCCGCTTTCCATCTCTCCATCTTGAGCTTTTGACGGGGGCATATAAATAAAAAAAAAAGAAAGAAAGAAAGCAAAGCCCTCAGATTGGTGAGTGATCATTATTGGCACATTTAAACACATGCATGTGGAGACACAAGTGCACACTGTCTACTGTTTAACCCACACACACATTCAGCCGCTTTAACGCTGTCAGTCTCTAACTTGCCAGGCGTAATCATTATGACCAGTGTGTTGTGGCTGTGTGTGCGTGTGTTGTGTGTACATACGTGTAGCGAGCCGCAGTCTTAAGTGCTAATAAGAGCTCACACTGGACAGCAGCAGGCCGTGTCAACCACAATCTCCAGACAAGCCCTCAGGGTGTCCCATTTGGCACGAGTACACACACTTCCTCTCTCACTCACACACACACACACACACACACACACACACACACACAATGTGCACAAATAGGCCTGAGAGGTTTAGACTTGACTCAAGGGTCTGAGCACTATGGGTTCTCTGAGTCCATGTCCTTGTTGGACCTTCAAAACTATTCGACAAGATTAACTATGTGCTGTTACTATGGAGATTTTTTGCAAATGCAAACTTTCATGAGCATGCAGAATATGTGTTAATTCACATGTGCATGTGATTAGGGAGTGAATCGCTTTCTGTTAATCCATCTCCTGTCCCACCTCTCTCTTCCTCTATGTGGGTTACGTATTTATACATGTATTTTACTGCAACACCTGTGAGGCCTGGAAAGAGGAGCATCAATCTTCATTAGACTGAAATGAGGCTGGCCCTGTTGAATAAATGACTATCACTGAGTGTGTGTGTGTGTGTGTGTGTGTGTGTGTTTGTTTGGCTTTTGGCTGTGTGTATGTGTGTGCACGCATGCTTGTTTTGAGCCCTGTAGCCCGCTCTGACCCGCTCTGACAGATGACTGCAGTGATTTCCAGGGTTCAGCAGATTAGGGGATTAAAGACTGAAGGCTTCACACAATAACCCTAATGCATGCGCAACGGCGGCAAAAGTGCACACAGACGCGCATCAAACAAACACACAGGGCTGTGGGGCCGATCAGAAACCGGCGGCATCCAGTGTGACCCCCTCGTGCTGTGTGTTGAGCAGATAGCACTGTCCACATTCACATCGGCAAACAGATGGAAAACAGCATTAGAAAACCTCAAGGGTCCAATTTCACTAATGCCATTTTCACACTACAGGCGTGACCCGTATTGGTACTGAGAGGACAGTTAATACATTTTGTCCTTCCCAACCAATTCAGAACCCACTCAGTGTTAGATAATGAACCAACATAGTGGGCTGAATGTTTTCAACTAGGCCAGTGTAATTTTGCTGGTGATTTACAGCCAAAAGTCCCTTTCAAACACAAAATGGGCACCATTGTGTTCATTGTTTCAAATTCTGTCAATGATAACTACATTGCGGCATGTCAACTGATGTCAAAACAAAAAAAAAAAATGCTCATATGTCTCTCAGGTGTAATTACCTGAGAGGCAGTAAAGTGAACCCGAGCTGAGGGCTTTGTTCGATTTCATGAGTTGACTGGTTTGGTTTTGTGAACAGCTGTTTGCTGCACGGTGCTCTCTCCCCTCACCTGGACATTTTAACAAGGTTTGAAACGCTAAGCACTGTTGCCACAGACAGGGCAACCATAGCAACATTAGCTAGTTTTAAAACACCTTAAAACCATCAGGTCCAGTCTTGGAGGCCAAGTTTAAATTTTTATATTTGTTTTAGAGGATAGAGCAAGCAATTATCCCCTGCAGATCTACACACCTGCAGCTTAAAACCTCCAGTGTTTTGGTTTTTTTTTTTGGTTGTTTTTTTTTATGTTTTCACAACCACATCTCAAACGGTTCAGGGCTAAATAGAGGAGAGGTCACAATTGTTATTTTATCAGGTAAAATCATTTTTGAAATACAGCAAGCAGTGCTGCTCTACGGTACATTAGAGCGTGGCATCTTATAATTTGGGACAGAACAGGATAGGTGGTAATGGAAGCAGAAAAAAAACCTCTTGTCACTACTGATTAACTAAGAACACTGACCTTTAGAGAGAGGAGAAGTGGGTGAAAATGATGGTCTTTGTGACAGAATATGGAGAGGGGGTGATATTGTTTATGCTGCTGCTGTAATTGTCAGGATGCGCCGGTGAATAGAAAATATTACGCTGGGTGGCATAGCTCTATTAGAGCATGTTCTGTCCGTCTTGTTACCCTCTCAGCTATTTCACAAACTCATGGCTTTTTTGAGCCAGAAATACAATTAACTGGGTGTCATAAATCCAGATCCAGATAGAAAAACTGCTGTAGGAATGGTCTCATTCCTATTATACTGCCCAGGTTTGGCCTCTTGCGGAGCAGCTTTTGGGTAGCATGAGATTTAACAGCGTCAGAAAGGCTTTGATGAGAAAGACCCCCCCACCCA